>NW_011888828.1:2064930-2069642 GCF_000151845.1 Pteropus vampyrus
AAAGCAAGAGAGAAGAAGCCTGGGTCCCTGGAGCACCCTCCTAGGCATAGACTGCCTGCCTTTGGTCTTCCTTTACACAAGACCACTGCTATTTGAGGTGTTAGCTTAAACCGATAGACCCCTCTTTCCACAATTACCCTTATTTGTATCTGAGTCATCACGGTGACCTTATCTGACAAGTGACACTTTGCCTCCAACCCCACCTAAGTCGGCCAGCTTTGTCATTCCAGCTCAGTGCTAGAGAAAGAAAGTAGAGGGTACACGTAAGGGAAAGTGTTCTGGTTCTGCCTTAAATAAAAATGAAGCTGAAATACAAAACCTATTCTTAAATAACTTTAAAGCTTTGCCTGTTATGGTTCCGTAGACCATTTGTTGAGTTGCTCGAGCTGCCTTATTGTGTAATCTCAGTTCCAAAAGTGGAAAAGGATGTATTCAGATTACTCAAAGGCTGCTCTGCGGTGTTAATTATATGTCTGCACTTGAGTGTGTGCTCGTCTTGTGTCACGGTGCCTTATACTCCCAACTGCACGGCAAGTGCACAGGAGCAGCATCTAACGTACATTGTCTCCTGGTGCATAAAGGGTCTCTCATAAACGTGCTGGCAGAGATTACGCATGCAAGTCTCTGTCAGGGTCGCTTTAGAGATGTCAGCCGCCTGCACGTGCACCTGTGCCTAGCTTTATTTCTTTGCTTTGTTTCCCTTCTCCTAGCTGACAAAGAAAATTCTAGTACTCTTTAAAATGTCTCCTCTCAGTAACCTTTCATGGCTTTCTTCTCCGTTCTGAGAATAGATGCAAATAAGTTTGACTTGCAAATTCTGACTCAGCAGCTGAATGCTTCAAGAGGCTCCTAAGTTCCTTTGCTTTTCTTCATGTCAACTCCTTCAGGAAAATAACTTCATTTTTTCAAGATGCAAAAGTTCTTATTTCAAAAGCACCAGTATTGCAATTGCCTTGTATTATAATTATCTTATACAACTCTTGTTGGAATTGCAGTGGAAAAACAATCTCCTGGCATTGTTAAACACACTTCAACAAATGCATACTGCATTTACATTCTGTCTTACAGTTTTTCTTCAATGATTTTATATCTTTTTATACTTCTACAAAGAAATATACTTTGAGTTAGGTTATTTCATTGTCACTTGGGTTTTAAAAAAACATATCCTGTTAGACTCCTCAGCTATATGTTTTAATCTTATTATTTCTAACTGGAACAGAAATTAAATCAGTGCTTCCAAAACCAACATTTCAGCTCCCAAACTGTCCACCTGAGGTTCCTCCTGATATTTGGGCTGAAGTTCCTAAAGAAAATGGTCAACAGCAGCAGCTCTCATTCCAAAACAGTTTTTTTGTTTGTTCGTTTGTTTTTTTGTTTTTTGGTACAAATAGAAGCCACATCCAATCTCCAGGGTCTAGGTATAAGCTTAAAGGTTTGACACACAGCCAGTCAGTGGTAAACAAGGTGAGCTTGTTGAATCGGTTTGTGAAGCATGTTTTAATTTTAGCTGTTCCAAATTAACTAACGGGAATATTTTTTTAGAGTTACCTAATTAAAGATGGAAGATAGTAAAAAGGAAAACAGAACCAAGGTCTCTTTCGCCTCACTCGAGGCATTGGTGTCCACACTAAGAAGTGGGCAGAGACATACATAATACCCTAGACCTGAGATCTCGGTCTATTTTTTCTTTTTTTTGGATAGTATCAGTTCCATTAGATGAAGTTATAAAGAACCTCTTCACATTGAGAAAGGAACGGATAAATACGTAGATAATAGAACAAATTAAACTTGCTATGCATACGTACAAGCCACTGGCTACACGTGTTCTTCTCCATTGGTCCCTCAGACCCATTTTCTGCCCTGCTTCTTGCTCTGGGAAGCTGATGCCTCTGGGCTGCACCACCCAGGCTCCTTGCCCTTGGCTCTGACTTGGTCAGACCCCTGGGAGGCACCATTAGTAGATTAGAGAGAAGGAGGAGAAAGAGGTTGAGGTATTTATTTCCTACTCCCTTCCTATCTCCCTGGCATCGAGCAAGGTTCACTTGTCCTGTTTCCAGCAGAACCACCTGACCAGTCACGGGCAGGATGAAGGTGTCCACACTTATTTAAAGAATATGGTATCTGTAGAATCAAATAAGTGGGCTTCGTAAATGTCATTGCTACAAGAACAGAGGAAGTCAGAGAAATTTTGATTGCAGTAGTTCCCAGTTGGTTTTTTGGGCTACAAGTGGACAGTGTCAAATGAGACTTTCTCTGGGTTCCCCTTTGGACCTCTCTCCTCTGAGACAGAGTCACCCCTGCCCACAAGCCCTGTGTTTGGGCCCCTTTCCCTTCGCTCATCTAAAAAATATTGATAGAGTATCCAATACCTTTAATCTGAGGTAATGAATTCAAGCCATGACAGTATTCAAAGGTCTCTTCCACCCTTCCTTTGCTTAATGGCCAATGTCAGACGTTCTATCTGAAAGCCAAATATTCATTGCTGCTTTCCTCCATGGCCTTTGAGAGTCTTCATTCTTCTACTTTCTGGTCAGAATGAGAAATTTAGAGTATTATCCACTGTAGGAAAAATTATAAATGCAGATAAATAGCTATAAGAGAGTACGTTCTAGAGACATATCTCTTTCTGAGGTCAGGCACAGTGCTAAGCACTTCCACATGCACTGCCTAATTTAATCTTCTTAGAACCTTTGAGATAGTGAGCTTTATTTTCTTCATTTCATAGATAAGAAAACTGATTACTGAGAAGTTACAAAATTTGCCCAAGGTTACACTAGCTCCTGACTGCCAAGGCTGGATTCAGACACACAGACGCCAGAATGCTTGCTCTTAACTACCACACTGTACCACTGTGAGAACTCAGACAAACCTGTCATCCTTTCTAAGCCTGAATTTCCTCCACTGAAAATAAAGGAGCAAGTTTAAATCACTTTTTAAAAGTCCCTCTTGCTCCAAAACTGTGCAGTTTTGCTCAGGAGGCTGCTTTGTCTCTATCAACCACCAGGTGGCGCGCAGCCAACAGTGCAATCAGGTTGCCAGGGCTTCAGGGTGAAGACCTTTTAGCCCCCTCAAGCTTCTCTCATGTGGCGTGGGAATGGAGTGGAAACTTGTTCCCAGTAGTAATCAGTGCAAAGCAAGCTGCCTCCACAAGGCAAAGCCAAGAGTTTCACCAGTTGGTCTGGCTCCTGTGGGCATGATATTTCCATCAGCTGCACGGCTGCTACTTTAGTGAACTGGTAAGACAGGACACCTGGGGTCTCCAGTCGCCAATTCCTGTTAGCTCTTTTGAAGTACCCTTGTGTTTCCTGCAGATGGTGTGTTAGAATCAACCTTCCAAATAAGTAATGGTAAAGAAGTAATGCATACTATATCAAAGGGGATGTTCTCAATGAATGAAAAAGAGAATTGCTGTCAGGAGCACACCCAAACCCACTCTCTAAAATCCTCGTGAGGCCTCTGACCAGTAGCCCCCTTTGAATGTGTGAAAATATATAAACTGATCTTGGCTTGGGAAGATGGAGACATGGTTTGTGACAGAAGCAGAGCCAGGGACTTGCTTCCCACAGAAATGGATTCCAAGTACACAGATGCCATCTTTAGGGAAAATAAGTCACAGAAGCATGGGTGGTCTGACCACGTGCTGCTCTGACAACCCCAGGAATTGTCCTGGGTATGTTGACTCTTTCTTGCTAGCGGAGTAAACGAGATCTTGGCCAGCCCAACCTTGGCCTGCCTTGTCTCCATGCTGAGATAAACCCTGGGGAATGGAAACAGGGTGCTGATACCTGGGGACTTGGGCAGTAAAAGGGAAATAGGTAGACAAAGATTCATCCTTCATAAAGCTCTGCCTTAGGTTCATGTGTGCGCGTATGTGCGAACTCATAAAACTGGCAGCGACAGCCAGACAGCAAACATTTCCAAGGAGAGAAGACACAGTTCAAGGAGGCGAACAGGCCTATTTCATGAGGATACAAGGATCCCAAGCCCCAAAGTCATTGTCTCTACTTCTACCTCTCATGCGCTAGCAGCTCACATCGAGTCTCCAGATTCTGGAAGCATCTGTGGGGAGATCTGATGACTCAGAGAACTCGGACCAGTTACCTTGGCTAACCGTGAAGTCTTTGGGAAAAATGGTAAAAATGTCTGCTAAAGAGACGAAAATTATGAAGGTCACTATGCTCATTTAAAACTGAGTTTTCCATTTGGATTTCTGTTTTCTTAGTGGAAAATAAAAAAAAAATATGTTTCAGTCTCTAAAAGATCATTTAAAAACTTAAACTGGTTTATTTAGAAAGTGTGGTTTGTAAAGATGGTTCCACGAGAATGGAGTTTATCTCCCCGTGCAGCTGGGTCACCCCAACACCCCAGGATGCTAGAAATCAGCTCTGAATCCAGCATCAACATGCTTGTTGGGAGCAATTAACACTGAGTCAGGTCCAAATACATGTTGGGAGCTGATAGCACTTTAATCATCCCATCCCACCGTGTGAAGAAATATGCACTTGTATTAGCTCTAAGTCAAAGACTGTGGCTCTCACATTTATGAGCATGGAGTCTTGTCAGGCTGAACAAATAAGATCACACTTGTGGCTTCTTTGGTCCCACCATCTTCCCTAGCATTGACTGTTCTTCCCATGAAATGTCAGCTTTCAGCAGAAAGGAGAACAAAGCAAGTCAGAATATTAACTTGAGGGGAACTAAGACACCACCTG
>NW_011888828.1:2070532-2073424 GCF_000151845.1 Pteropus vampyrus
GAAGATGTCCAAGACCATGAATTTCACACCCTAAAAAACAGACACCGTTCTCCCTATGCTGGAACCCCAGGGCCCATGGCTCTCATCTAGAGGAGCCAAGCGCCTTTACCACTTCGTTCTCCTACTGTGGTTGGTAGAGCTGTGTTCTGACTTGCCTGTTCCGAAATAAATAGTCGGGCACTTCTCTGAAAGGGGCACTTTACGTTAATTAACAGGAAGATGAAACAGGAACCCAGCTTGGAAGGAGCCATTCACCTCGCGGATCGGGGTAACGAGCTGGGGGAGGGGACAGAAGGCCCTGGCGTGGGGGAAGGAAGGGGATGCGACCGACTGAGCAGGCAGAAAGCTTCTCAGGAACAAATGGGTTGGTTTTCCCTTGTCTGGGATTAGAAAAGGTAGAAATGACGCAACTCTTACCACTTCCTTCCCTGGACACTTTAGTTAAAGCTAGAAGTGGTCACCAACGCACCCCATTCACAAAGGCCGCAGGCCAGGACAACCTGTCAGGGCTGATGGCCCTGAGATCTTGGGGGTAAGAAAGCCCACGTTTCTGGTCTCATAAACCTCAGAGTTTAAGAACTCCCCATAAGCCATGACAGGAGAGTTTGTCAAAAGTACTTTACTGAAAAGGTTTGACAGGAAAATTATAAGGCATTAGTGCCAAGGTACTACCTTGAGAGCAGAAATGTAGCTGAACAAGAGGTCAAGGAAACCAGGGTATTATGGTTTGAAATGTGTCCTCCAAAAAATATGCATGTTGGCTTCCTAACCTGCCCCACTCCCTGCCACCCTGTCCTAGGTCCCTCAGAATGTGGCCTTTTTTGGAGAGGGGTCTTTGCAGAGGTGATCAAATTAACACGAGGTCAGCAGTGTGGGCCCTAATTCAATATGACAGATGTCCTTGCAGAGAAGGGCAGTTTGGACATAGGCACGCAGCGGGAGAAAGCCTTGTGAACATGAAGATGACCATTTACAAGCCAAGGAGAAAGGCCTGGAACAGATTCTCCCCTGCAGTCTTCAGAAGGAACCAACCTTGCTTGATGCCTTAATTTTGACTTGCAGCCTCCTACACTGGGAGACAGCAAACTTCCGTTGTGCCAGCCACCCAGGCCACGGTGCTTTGTCGCTATAGCCCTGGGGAACTGATACGCGGTCTCTACCCCGGGCATCCTTGGACGCGCTGTGTCCGGTCGGTCCCTCCACTGTTCTGGGGAATTGGACATTTTGCCCAACATATTCCAAAATTCCTTCCAGCCCGACCCTCCGACTCTCTGGCTTCTGGGCCAAAAGAACAAGAGGAACGTCTGGCCCACTCAGGACCCAAAATGCTAATGACCTGAGACCCTGCTTTAGTGTGCCCGCTCCAAGGACATTGTTTTCTGGGGCAGCTGTGCCCTGAGATGGGGGTGGGACAGAGAAATGCTGCCTGATTCTAAAGCATTGTTTACAATTCTACATATAACAGGAATTTGAAACAGTAAAAAAATAAATAAATAATAAGTCAGTCAATAAGCTACGCATATTCCTGCCTTCCCCACACGCCTTGATCTTGCCTTGAAGTTCAGGGCACATTAGTCTTAAGTATTATTATTGGGTGGTGGTGAAGAGCAGCCGAGGGCTTTGAACCCACCTTGTTAACCACATTCTCTATTCCCGCCTCTTTCCCACAGCTTCTGCCGTCCGTTTGGTTGGGTTTTGCATGGAGATACGTGTGTGCTGGGTGAGCTCTGAGTGTGTTTGGATTGCAGGTGCAGGCTTGTTGGATGAGGAGGTACAGGAGGGGTGGGTGTGGCGAAGGTGGAGACCAAGGTTGGCACATGGGAGCAACCTGGGCAACAGTCTGGTGGGTCTACAGGTTCTCGGAGGTGCCTCCTCCTCTGAGTGCTCGTAGCTTTTCCTTTACAAGACGTGAATTCAGTAGGCAGTAGCTGTGGGAACCAGACCTGAAATTTAACAGGTCAATTAAATTGCTTGTTTTGACATTTTGATACCAAAGTCGGTGGGGGGACCATTCCGGGAACAGGTTTAATGGGGAAGCATCCCAGCCTCCACCTCCAGAGGCGGCCTGCCTGGGAACTCTGCTCACGCCCAATCAGGAGGTCCTGGGTAGCAGGAAAGCCCGTGGCTGAGGCTGACCTAATGTAACTCCTCACTCCAGAAGTGGGTGGGGGAAGGGAGAAGCCTCTAAGTGTCTGGAAAAGGGAGGGAGAGGGAGGAGAAAGGGGGAAGGGGTGAGGGCAGGCTCCTGGGAGGTTCAGTCTGTGCTGAGTGACTAAAATGAGGGTGATGTAATGAATAATCTGCAGACTTCCAACTGCTATAATTCCGTGTGAATAATTCTGATAATGACCCTTTACTCAGCAAGGGTGGCATCCAGATAAGCAGATTGTTAGAGCTTTCCTGTCAGCTTATGCTCACAGCACATTCAATTGCCATCTGACATGAGGTAACACACTACCGTGACTGACATTTCCCCGTGGGGCCTCCTGGGGCCGTGGGAGCCATGATGAAATGAGGCCTGTGCAGATGGAGCGAGCCGCCCCACGAAGTACTCAGGCTTGTTCACGTCCTTTGCGCTCCTGCCCGGGTCCCCTCTGCTCCTCTCTGTGTGGTGGGCACTGGGTGCCCGCCAGCACTTCCTGGGCCAGAAGCAAGGTCAGATGGACAGAGGCCTCCCCTTGAGGGGGAAAGTTAAAGGTTTTCTTTCTTGTAAGGAGCCTTGCGTGAAGGGGAGAGAGATTGTCATGGCAAAGCAACTGGGCTGTGTGGTTTATTTGTGGACCTCGAAATCAAAGTTCTGGTACCCCGTGCCCTGTGCTCCCTACACTGCGAAGTTCTGCATTGGCCTTCCCAACACCCCTTCGCTCCCTTTGCTGAGAGTACCCCCACAGT
>NW_011888828.1:2075204-2082863 GCF_000151845.1 Pteropus vampyrus
AACACCGGTCTCTCTCCCCATCGTCGTGGGAACGGGGCCCTAGGGCCTGAACCGGGCGGGGACAATGGATATGGAAGAAAAAGAAAACCGTGGGGCAATTGACGGGGAAGAACTGACACAATTGGGTGAACAATTAAGTTTCGGAGGTGACGGACAAGAAAGTCAGATAAAAGCTTCATTTTGTTCTTTAAGCAAGAACTTACTGCTACGATCCTGTTGGATATTTGGCGAAAGAAAAAAAAAATGATCACAATATGGTCCCTGCACTCAAAAACATTATCGTCTGGTGTGATACATGTGCATAAATATGTGTAATATGGGAAAGAATTAGATAAATGCTATAAGAGTGAAATAGACCAAGTGCTGCAGATGGTTAGAAGGGAGACAGTCTAAGTGGTAAAATCAAGCATTCGTGGGAGAGAAAATATTTCATGTGGACGTGGAGTAATGGATGCAGCTTTGACTGGCAGAGGGAGGAAGTGACAGGAGGATAATCTAGATCAAGGTTTCTCAACCTTGGCAGTGTTGACCCTTTAAGCCAGGGTTATTCTCTGCTGTGGGGGTCTTCCTGTGCATTATAGGATGTTTAGCAGTATCTCTGGCTTCTGCCCACTAGATATCTCTTCCAGTTCTGACTGCCAAAGTGTCTCCAGACATTGCTAAATTTCCCCCGGAGGGCAAAATCGACCTCGGAGAGAACCACTGTTCTAATCTAAGAGAATGATGTTAGAAAGGGAATATGTTTGGGGAATAAAGAAGCATCTGTATCAGCCTATTTCAAAATGTGCTCCTGGGAACATTAGCATCTAGTGAGATAAGTGATAGTCCCTTAAATAAGATTCATGATCAAGCAGCATTGAGAAATATCACATACTTTCCTTCTCAACTGGAAATTCAACATACATCAGAATAGTAAAGGCTTCGAGAGACCATGCAGGAAAACTGTTTGGCATTAGTTAAATTTAATTATCAAAGAACATTCTTTTTCAAAGTCAAGGAACAAGTATTAACCTACTGAAGGGTACTATTGTATTGCAGGACACAGCTTGAAAAATGATGTTATATTTGACTGAAACACAGAGTGTACAAATGATTTTAAGCTGGAAAAATACAGATAGACTCTAGAACTAGATTCAGAGGACTGAATTTAATTTAGTCCAAATTTTATTTAAAAGTCTTAATTTCATTTAGTCAAGAGTAGCCAGCAGTAGCCAGCAGGTAACATCATTATAACTGTGCTTCAGTTATCCATCTATTCATTCAATATGTATTAAGCAATATTAGTCTAGTAGCAGCAAGGCAGATAGACTAGAAGTTGTAGAAATGGGAACCAAAGTACATTGCAAAAATAATAACTTTGAGTGGCGATGATGGATGGAGGAGGCTCATGTAAGAAGTATTTTAAAGATTAACAGAACACAGTGTCTGATTTGTTGGAGGGTAGAACGAAAAAATAAAAGAGTCAAGAATGACTACAAGTTTTTTAGGCTTGAGTTATTGGGAGCTTCTTGGCACCTTTAACAGAGAAAAGATAGTCACGAAAAGAAGCACATTTGGGGAGAAACAATCTCATTTTGTTCGCACTGGATTTGAGGGGTTAGTAGGGCATCCAGGGAAAGGTGGTGTCCTCTCGATAGCTGGAATTAAGAGTTGAGAGCGAAATGAAACTGGAAATAAATTCTGGGAAGTCACCTCCCTGTAGGCAATAAACGTTGTGAACATCGATGTGGCATCAAAAGGAGGAAAGAGCAGGGAGAGAGGGGAGGAGATGGCTCGGAGCAGAGACCTGGAGAACGTTTATGCTGAGAGAGTAGAAAAAAGGTAACGCAGCAAGGAAAACAGACCGGTCTGTTAGAGAAGTAGAAGACTCAAGGAAAACTGGAAGAGCTGAAGGAGGAGGGAGTGTCCGGAAGTAACTGATGATGTTACAAAGAGGTCGAAGAAGATGCACACGGAAGAGGCCACTGGATTTAGGATTTACGTCAAAGGAGGCTTTTGAAAAGAGCCTCTGTAAGGTGGTAGGGACAGAAACTAAATTGCAAGGAGTGAGTGGGTGGTAAGGAAGTTAAGAAAATGAATACAAGTTTACTTTTTTTGAAAAGTTTGCCATCATGACTGCTTAGAAGTAGTAGCTATTGAAGGTAATACGATTGGAACAAGATTTGTTTGTTCTGGGATGGGAGATTTGATCATGTTTTCTGACAAAATATAAGAAACCAGAGGAGACTAAGAGATTCAAGAAAGACGAGTGATCGTTAAAAGGGTAAGGCTTAGGAGGAGTCAATTGACATGAGATCAAGGTCAGAGATTCTTTGACAAGAAGAGAAACATGTCTTCCATGAGTAAGGGAAGAAAAGATAGATAAGAAAATAGAGAAATCTCAAGGTGGAGGCCTCAATAAATTCAAACCTAAATAAATTCAGAGATCTAGGTCATTGGCTGTCAATGAGAAAGGAAGGAATGAGATTAAACATTTGAGAGAACAGGAAATAGCAGTTATGAAGAATAAGAAAAGTTAAAAAAGATGGCTAAAAGGTTGGCCAAGTTAGAAAGAGACATAAGATTTGCTATATGGACTTCTAGCTGACCCCGTTAGTATAACTTTGTGGCCTTCAGGAATGCTCGGAAACGAAGAAAGTAAAAAATGGGCAATAAAAACAGATCCACAGGTGACCCAAACACTGGTGTTATCAGACAGTGACTTTAAAATAACTGATCAATACGATCAAGAAAATACATAACAAAATGGAAAATTTTATCGAAGAATTGGAATCTATAAAAGTAACTATGTTAACTAAACTTATTGTAGTAATCATTTTGTAGTGTATATACATCAAATCATTATGCTATATACCTAAAATAAATACACTGTTACATATTAACTATATCTCAAATTTTAAAAAGTAACCAAATGGAAATGATTAAACTAAAACACAATAATTGAAATTAAGAACTTTGTCGATGAGTTTAATAGCAAATTGAATACAGCAGAACAGAGGATTGATGATCTTAAGAGAGTTCAGCAGAATATATTGAAACTAAGAGGAGAAGATCAAAAGATTGGAAAATATAGGAAAGAATGCAAGACACAGATGGGACACGTTGTAAAAAGTCCGGAGGAGAGAAAAGAACACGGAACTGAAGCAATATTTGAAGAAAAGAGTCGAGAACTTTCTGAAATTGACAAATGACAGCAAACTACACGTCGAAGCTCTGTAAATATCAAGCAGAATGAATTCAAGGAAGGCCACACCTAGATATAACCTAGTGAAGCTACAGAAAACAAAATATAGAGAAAAATATTAAAAGCTGCATAATATCCTCAAGGAAGCTACAAAAAGAGTGACAGTTAACATTTTATCAGACATACCAGAAGTCAGGAGATAATTCAATATCCTCTTTAATGTGCTGAAGAAAAAAAAATAAATGTCATCCTAGAATTCTATGTCCAGCAAAAATATCTTTCAAAATACAGAAAGTAGCATGTCCAAAAGAAGAAATAAACAAATCCACAATCGATATGAGAGATTTTAACACACTTCTCTTGGAAACTGATATAATAAGTAGACAGAAGCAAACAACAGCAACAACAAACCAGTAAAGATATGGAAGATTTGAAACACACAATTCACGCACTTGACCTAATTTAAATGTTCTAATACTGCACCCAACAACAGCAGAATAGATATTTTATATGTTCACATAGATCTTTTACCAAATTGACCTAATCTGGACTACACAACAAATTCAACAACTTCAAAAGATTGAAATCATACAGATCATGTGTATGACTGGTATTAAGTGTATTATGTGTAAGACGGAATCAAGCAAGAAATCAACAAAAAATAAATTGGCAATTCCCCAATATTATATTAGGCAATGCACTACTAAATAATGCATGAGTTAAAGAAGCGATTTCAGTGGAACTGGATAATATTTTAACTGAACAATAATGAAAATTTTATATAACAAAACATGTGAAATACAACTAAGGTCATTCTTAGAAGAAAATGTATAGTCTTAAAATAAATAGTTTAGAAGAAAATATTTGAATGGTAAAGAAGACTGAAAATTAATTATATATCCAGCTCAATCTGTGAGTAAACTATTAGAATTAATAAGTAAATTAAGCAAATTTGCTGGAAAGAAGGTCAATATACAAAAATCAATTGTATTTTTAAAGAGCCACAACAAATAATTAGAAAATTAAATTCAAAACTTGATTCCATTTACAATAGCATAAAAAATCAAAAACTTAGGAATAATTCTAACAAAAGATGTACGAGATCTCTATACAGAAACTATAAAAATAATTTAGAAACTTTAAAGAAAATCTAAATAAATGGAAAGATATATCATGTTTATGGATTAGAGAACATAATATTGTAAAGATATCAGTTTCTTCAAAATTGATCCGGAGATTCAATGTAAACCTCAAAAATATCCTGACAGTTTTGTTTGTTTGTTTGTTTTTAACGGTGGAACTTGATAAATGAATTTAAATGATATATGGAAATACAAAAAGCCAAAGACCAAGGATAGCTAGAACAATCTTGAAGAAGAACAAAGTTGAAAAACTCACACTAGATATCACAAGTTATTATGGTGCTAGATAGTTAAGACAGTGTGGTATTAGCATGAGAGAAAAATAGATCAATGGAAGAAAATAGAAAAACCAGAAATGAACCAACACTTGATTTATAACAAAGATGATAGTGTAGTACAGTGAGGAAAGGACAGTCTTCTTAATAAGTGATTCTGGGTCAGTGGATATCGATATGGAGAAAACATCATCTTAATCTCTGCCTCACATAATATAAAAACATCCAGCTGGATTGTAGATCTAAACGCGACACTTTAGGAAGATAACACAGGAGAATATTTTTGTGCTATTAAGATACACAAAGATTTCTTAAACAGGACATGAAAGTCACTAAGCATAAGAGAAAACATTGATAAATTAGACTATATGAAAATAAAGAACTTCTGTTCATCAAAAGACACCATTTTAAGAGAATGAAAAGGCAACTCACAGACTGAAAAAAGAGATATGCAATATACATTTCTAACAAAGGACTCATTCAGAATGAATAAAGAAGTCCTTTAAGTTACTAAGAAAAAAAGGAAAAACTATAAAAAAAAAAAATAGGCAAAGGACTTAGCATGCACATCATAAGAGAATTTCCAAATGGCCAATACACATTTGAAAAGATAGTCAACCTCATTTATTCTTCAGGGAAATACAAATTTAAAAGACAATTGGATACTACTCTTTACCCACCAGAATGGCTAATGGTAAAACAACTAAGCATCGGTGAGGACGTGGAGCGACTAAAAATGTCATATACTGCTGATGAGGGCACAAATTGGTTCAACTTTGGTAAACTGATAGTATCTGCTAAAGCTGAATATATGCATATATTATGACCCAGCAATTCTACTCTTTGGTATATATTCAACAGAAGTGTGCACATGTGATCACTATAAGACATTAAAGATGTTCCTGGTAGTAGTAGTCATAATAATAAAAAACTAGAAACAACCCCAAAGTCCCTCAACATTAGTGTAAATATTATAACAAATTTTTCTAATGAAATGTTATAAAGCATTAAAATTAATTAAATATTGCTCTATGTAGTAATATGGATGATTCTCACAAAAATAATATTAAGCAAAAGAAGTCAGACACAAAATAATACTATTTAAACGGTCCAATTTATATAAGGTTCAAAATAAAGGCAACCACCTCACACTCATTAGGATGACTACTATATAAAAAAAAAAAGCATAAAATAACGAGTGTTGGCGAGGATGTGGAGAAATTAGAAGTCTTTCGTATAGTTGGTGGGATTGAAAAATGATGAAGCCACTATAGAAGACGATATGGCGATTCCTCACAAAATTATGAAGAGAATTACCATATAATGTGGCAATCCTACTGCCAGGTATATGCCCAAAAGAATTGAAAGCAGGGTGTTGAAGAGATATTTGCACACCCATGCTCACAGCAGCGTTATTTACAATAGCCAAAGGTGGACGCAACTCAAGCGTCTATCGACAGATGCGAATAAACAAAGTATGGTGTACACGTAAAATGGAATGTTATTCAACCATATAAATGAAGGAAATTCTGACACACGCTACACCGTGGACAAACCTTGAGGACATAACTTTAAGTGAAATAAGTCAGTCACAAAAAGACAAATACAGTATGATTCTACATAGAGTAGTCAAATTCATAGGAAGGTAGAATGGTGGTTGCCAGAGGAAGGAGAAGGGGAAAATGGAGTTTTTGTTTAATGGGCATAGAGTTTTAATTTTACAACATGAGAAGAGTTCTGGAGATTGGTTGCACAATAATGTGAATGTACTTAACACTGCTAAACTGTACACTTAAAAATGGTTGACATGACAAATTTTATATTATGCATATTTTATCACAATTTTAAAAACTTAAAGGCAAAATGAATGTGGTAATTGACATCAGTACAGTGGTTACCATTAGTGAGGGGCAAGTAACCAGGAGTCATGAAGGGAGTTTTGGGGGTTCTGGGGATGCTCTGTTTCCTGATCTGGGAAGTAAGAACATGAGTGTTTTCATTTTTGAAAATTAATCAAATCATATACTTTGATTTGTGTGCTTTTCTACATGTTTCAATCAAATCGACAAGAAAAAGTATAGAAGAACATAAAAGAATAGGCAGGGATTTGGGAGTGGAGGGAGATGGATAATGAGCAGGTACTTATCTAATATCAAAATATACATCTATTGTCTATGGCCATGCTACCCTGAACAAGCCAGATCCTGTATGATCTCGGAAGCTAAGCAGAGTCGGGACTGGTTAATACTTGGATGGGAGACCACCTAGGAAGACCAGGTGCTGTAGGTGTAAAAAATAATTTAAAAATAAATAAATAAGGGATTGTAAGGTGTCAAGGTCCTTGTAATCTGCGAGGTCAACCAAGGGTTGCCTCACCTAAAAAAAACAAAACAAAACAAAAATATACACACACACACACACACACACACACACATATTTACATATGCATCTATTAAAAGAGTATGGTTACTGGCACAGAAGTAGCCAATCAAATCAACAAATGAAAATAGAGTCTAAAAACAGGCCTGTGTAATAAAGGAAAATACAATATGTGTTTACAGAGGCATTTCAAATCAAAAGGAGAAAAGATATTAATGATATTAAGGCAACTGGCAAATTATTTAGATGTCAAGTAGCCAAATCCCTATCATTTGCCTAACCCCCAAAAAAGATTCTGGTAGAACAAAGATTTCCTTTCAAAAAAACCCTACATAAATATACTATAATAATAATATGTCATGGTTAAAACATTTTAAATCACAGTTCCTCAAAATACTAATAAATTTTACTTCATTAAAAATAAACAGCTTCTATACTAGCAAAACAGAAAGTCAAATAATATATTCTGAAAATATATGACAACACAGGGCTTATATTTCTAACACATAAAGAACTTTTACAATTAAAAAAAAGAAATAGTAACACTCTTTTAGAAAAATGAACAAAGGACACAGGAAGCTAATTCATTGAAAATAAAAAAGCCAGTAAATACATAAAAAATGTGTTTACTATCACAGGTAATCAAAGGAATACAAATTAAAACATATATATGTATGTG
>NW_011888828.1:2083296-2087327 GCF_000151845.1 Pteropus vampyrus
ATTATCCCCTGGCTGTAAATTTATTTCTAGTACACACGCGTGCACACACACACACACACACACACACACAGACACACTTGGAAAAATGTTCACCAAATTTTAAGTCATTATCTCAGGTTGGTAGAGTTCAACTTTCTAATACTTTTCTTAATGTTTGAATTTTTTTCGATGAGTAATACATTGTTTTATGATAAGAAACGATACTGTTGTTCTTTTTTGAAAAATAAAAGGTGAAGAGACAATAATCTGAACGATCTGGTCCGTTTTAGTCACAGGCAATACTTTCACATTCCTGTGCTGTTTGTCATGTTTCCCATTTGTCCAACTAAACTCCCATTAAAACTGCAAATCGGACTGAGAAGTAAAGGGTGGGGGTGGGGCTACTTGGGGTTTAAAGTCTTTGCTAAATTTACACTGAGTGGAGGAACAGTCAAAGAGAACACCATCACCACCTCCACCACCACCACCACCACGACTGGAAGGCCTTCTTGGCTCCATGCACGTTGCAAAAGGTTAAGATGCTTTCCTTCAACTGAGATGTTTGCCTTCCCCCAGGAGCCCACGGGGCTGTGCCTCTGCCTCTCACACCCTCTGGGGCAGGAAGTCTGATGCCTCGGGGTCCCCATGGTCCCAGCTTGTTTTTCTGCATTTGGAGTTGTTCAGCTGATGGCTGGGTGCTTTGCATTTCCGTAGATCTTTCACTAGGAATGTAAGAGTTGGGAGCCATTAATCCTCTCTGTAAACTCTGGAGGCCCACAGGGGCCAGCAGGGGACTGGCTGGTTTGGACTTTAAGGCAAATGTAATGTTCTAAGTGATATACAGAGTGTTCTACCAAAAGAGGTTTGAAATGTTCACTCCTGCCTATAATCTCTCTTCTACCATGTTGGCAAATCCTACAGAAATATCATAATTTTCATTTTAATCGGCAGCTAGGAGATGGTAACTCAGCAGAAGGAGGCAAGCAAGAGAAGAGAGGAAACATTTAGAATCTGGGCTCCACAAGACACTGCTTTCAAGAACCACACTGTTCTGATCCAGGGCTGAGCACACCGCTGAAATAAGAACTTGAAGAACTGGAAATGCTGACTTTCTCTCAAGTGGCTTCTGCTCCTATAGACATTGCATTGCGTTCGGTGGTCTTTTCAAGGGGCAAAGTGTGACTGAATTCCTACCTTTAACGATTACAGGTTTGAGAACTGGAGATGCTCAGAGGATTGGCCAGAAAGTCTCAAAAATGGGCACTAGGACCTACCTGCAAGGAACTCTCTTCCCTGATCTGCAAGCAAAGCCTTTCCTTAGAAGGCAGCCCGGCCAGTAAGCCCAGGGTCACGTGGATACCCCATGCCACCATCCCACTTGTGCAGGGTACCTCCCGATAATCTGGAAGTTTGGTTATAAGCCAAGGGGAACAGTTACATAACCCTGAAAGTTTAAACTTGGAAAAACACACATGCATATCCAAACGAGAGCTGGTGAAAGGAGCAAACCACAGCATTGGGTCCCATTTCAGCAAAAATGTATTAATTGTTACATCTACCTGTCTTTCTGGCTGCCCAAAGGGCCACGTCATCCAATTAATTAAAAAGTCCTTGCTGCCTTTTCGGGCCCTTCGAATGTCATCCCCTGTGGGCAAATATAACTGAAAATTCTTATGAATGTCCATTGAACTGATTTTTGCACCTTTCTTATAATCCACACTGAAGGCCACATCTCCCAGCCCCAGAGAGCGAAGACGGCTCCTTCCTGGAGCCTGGGTGCCTTTGAGGGTCAAAGTCACTGAAGAAGCACACCCTTCCCTCCACTTTACAGGAGTCTAGAAGCAGAAGCAGGGGCAGAGAGTTCAGTAATGGCCGAAATGGGAAAGTGGGGGGCAAACTGAGAGAGAAGGGCCAAGGTCTCAGTGACATGGCCCGGCCCCCAGAATCTAACTTTGGGCTCTGTGCTTCTGTTTTCCACACCTCTTGGCTGCCAGGAAGCTCCACAGAGAGCCACAGGGCCAGCCAGGCCAGGGGACAATCAGGCAGCGGCAAGGCTGGCAGCTTTTTCGAGTGGGTACAGAGAGAAGGAAAGGAAATGCACACTTGGGGCTGAGAGGAAGGGAGACTGGGGCTTGGGCTAATCTCTGTGAGAACTATTCGCTTGGGGAGACATGGGCAGGAGTCCAGGAGCCAGTGCTCTGAGTGCTGTCCCATGAGAGAGATAATTCCACAGCCCCACCTTGCCCTGCTCAGTGGTAGACAGCTAGGAACCAGGAGTGGCACTTTCCCTGGGCGCACCACCCCCCCTCCAAAAATGGGCAGCAACTCTCCCCAGTCCTGTTGGTACAGCTGACTCCAGGCCTTGCCGCCCCTGGATTCTGTCTGAAAGACTTCTGGAAGAGAAGGCAGGGGGTTAGCTCAGTGCCGGTTAGTGTGTTTCTCTTTAACAAAATGAGAAAAATAAGGTCAATGCACTGAGATTTTTAAAAAGCTAAATGTATTCAAAGATTGTTCTAATTCCATGTCCAGCCTAATGTTTTGAGTCATTTTATTGATGGTGCCAGGAGGCGATTATTGTTGTTTTTAATGTCCTTACTGGCCAACTTGTCCATTTTTTTCCTTTGAATTTAATGGCCCAAGAAAAAAAAAAACTCAAAACAAAAAAACAAAAGAAGGCAAGGGTTTTTGGTGGGCCTTTTTTTTTGCCTTTTTCTTCTGTGATTTCTCTACCTGTGTCTTATTTCGTAGTATGAATATCTAACATTCATTTCATTGAGTTGTTTAACAAACATTAAATGGGCATCTACTATGTGTTGGATAAAGATTTTATCAAGATATAGTGTTTACTTACGGGGAATAAAAGGTTTTGGTTATTTCAATAAATAAAAAACATAAAAGTTTTAAATGGGCAGCCCATTGAATCCTGACACATTTAATCTATAAGAAACTTAACCATAGTTTAGCCACGAATAGCTCACCAGTCAGCTACCATCAAGAAACTTTCTCTTTGATTGTGAAGTCTAATTGTTTTCCCTCTAGCAACATCATTATTTAAAAAGTCATGAATTTTTATTCTCCCCAAATTGAAGTGATCGCTGCTGCTCTCTTTGTCCTTCCTAGATTTGCCACTCCAAGTGTTCTACCCAGTAAACGAACCTGGTAGAGATGTCCAGGGACGGAATTTCAGGGTTCATTTGTTACTGCAGCATAACCTAGCCTATCCTGACTCACACAATAACTTCCTAGTTTAAACTTCTTTCCCTTTGAGCCCCGACTAGGGCTGAACTGGAAGTAAGTTGTTGCTTCTGGAGCGTGATTTGAAAGTTTCTCACCCCAAAGCACATCTCCCTTTGTTGTCTGAGTTTTTACCTAAAGTGGTTTGACCTCAGGCCTCTCTAAGCTTCCCTTTACTCCGCAGTGATGTGGAATAATAGTAGTTCTTTTCTACAGGGCTGTGGTGAAAAATAAATGATATAATTTGGGTAAACTGCTTAACATGGTGCCTGCAACACAGTAATAATTCAACGGTGGTTATTATTTTTTTGGCATGTACTAGTTTCCTAGGGTTGCTGTAACTAAGCGTCACAAACTGGGTGACTTAAAACAACAACAATTTATTGTCTCAGCTCTGGAGACTAGAAGTCTGAAGTGAAGGTCTTGGCAGGGTTGATGTTCCTTCTGAGGCAGCGAGAGAAGGATGTGTTCCAGGCCTGTCTCCCAGCTTCCGGTGGTTTTCTGGCAATCTTCAGTGTTCCTTGGCTTCTGCTGCGTCACTCCAGTCTCTACCTTTTCCATCACATGGTGTTCTCCCTGTGAGTCTCCGTTGTCACATGTCTGTCTTCTTAGGACACCAGTCATATCGGATTAGGGGCCGGCCCTACTCCAGTGCAACTTCACCTTAACTTAATTACATTTACTAGGACCCTATTTCCAAGTAAGGTCACATTCTGAGGTATTGGGGTTCGGACTTCAAGAGATCTATTTTGGAAGGAGCACAATTTAATTCTTGACACATGGAGGATAGGATTTTTTCTATTCTTTTTCTTCCTCCT
>NW_011888828.1:2087377-2095536 GCF_000151845.1 Pteropus vampyrus
GTCACTCCAGTCTCTACCTTTTCCATCACATGGTGTTCTCCCTGTGAGTCTCCGTTGTCACATGTCTGTCTTCTTAGGACACCAGTCATATCGGATTAGGGGCCGGCCCTACTCCAGTGCAACTTCACCTTAACTTAATTACATTTACTAGGACCCTATTTCCAAGTAAGGTCACATTCTGAGGTATTGGGGTTCGGACTTCAAGAGATCTATTTTGGAAGGAGCACAATTTAATTCTTGACACATGGAGGATAGGATTTTTTCTATTCTTTTTCTTCCTCCTTCTCCTCCTCCTCCTCCTCCTCCTCCTCCTCCTCCTCCTCTTCTTCTTCTTCTTATTTTACTACTTTAAAATTTTCGTTTTATATTATTCAAAAATATTTTACTATTATTATAATAACATTATTACTGTTTTCATCATTTATGAACTGCCAGTGTTCATAATTTGGCACCCTGTGTCGGGGCAGACTGTCACCAAGCACCGGCTGCGTGGCAGTTTCTTAAAGCAGTTCCCCACAGTCCTATTGGCAGCTCCCTTCCATCTGTCCCACGTACCACTTTGGCCAGAGCAAGTTACTCCTTTTTTCTCCACCACCGCATCCACTGCAGTGAGCTCTCCTGCCCATCGCCACTCTCTGCCATGTCCTCTCCATCTCTCCAACTTCTGCCCAGCTACAGCCAAGGTGAGGGGAGACCTCGCAGATGGAAGCCACCAGCAGCCTGGCCTCACACAGTGTGCCTATGTATAACAAGGCTGGCTCCGTGAACCTCCTGGCAAAGTGCCTTGTAGCTGTGGAGCTACTCTTCACATACTGCCAAACCTCCTCATGCTCGGGGACATCCTGGCCACCTGCGAATGTCTGTCAGGGGCCCGTCCCTCTGCAGGGATAACTTGCTTTGGCCACCCCTGGCCTTCATTAGGGCAGTGTGCCAATTTTCTTCTTTTCTTTTCTTTTCCAAATGGTATCCTATTTTAAAAGCACGAGGAGAGTTTTTCTAATGAAAGAAAGCCTGCGGTCGATAATGTTGTCAAAGGATCAAATAATCACTCATGACTGTAGGTTTGGCAAGCCCAGATTTTCATATGTGGTATTAGGTTTGCTTACAGTGCGAGGGCGCCTGTGCATGGTTTTGCAGCAGAAAGACTTGGGTGTGACCGTCAGTGTGAGATGAAGCGATGACAGGCATATTCGGGCCATTGATTTCTGACTTCTGTTAGGGCCTGTCCTGCAGGATCTTTCGATCCCTGGGATTCAGTCTCTTCTCCCCGGAGGGCATCCGCAGTGGGCCCGCGACCCCCGGGGTTACTGTGCGGCATCTAGGTCGGCCGCCCCCACCATGTGGGCTCTCAGGAAGGACTGTGGCTCTGGGTCTGGAACCCCACCCTGCACTCCGCCTGTCTGTGCCTGATCCCACATCAGGGCAGCCCACCTCAGGAACTGAATTGTCAAGCCCAAAAGAACCTTTATGATTACATTTACTACCCTGGCTTAGAGCGAAGCGGGAATGGGAAGGGACGTTCTTTGCCTTTGTTTCAGAGTTGCTAGGTTTAGCAAATAAAACAAATACAAGACACCCCATTAATTAGACTCTCAAATAACAACAAATATTTTCTTTATTATCCTAAGCATTTTGAATGCAGCGTAACTATAGTTCAGTAGTGCTAAGTATATTTACATAACAATAGGCAATTTTTTAATGTAAGTACATCTTGGGCAACATTCGGGACATACTTATGCTAAAAAATTATTTACTGTTTATCTGAAAGTCGAATATAACTGGGCATCCTATATTTTACCTAGCAACTCTACTACTGTTCGCCCTGGCTTATTTCATTCATTTGTTTGTTTGTTTCTGTTACTGACTGCTTCCTACTTGTTCCAATCTCTGCAAAGAGAAACTCTCAGGAAATCAAGCCCATCTGCTCCTGACCTCTGGTGAGAGACTGTCAGCCTAGGACATACACTTAAAGCTTACACGGCAATTTTGAGCAGTCAAGCCCCTGAACAAAATTATATGCAGACACAGGGCATTTTTGGCACTTTCCATATATTTGTAGTATCTACTTGTCACCCTGCCCCTCCCTGGACAGCCCCCTCCCAGGTCATTAATTCATCCTAGCCAAACACTATCTGATGAGAATAAGGTCTTAGCTGCCAATATGCTTAAAATGTGACCTCTTCTCAGCCATACTTATTTTCTTTCCTCAGTGGATTCAAGTGATCAGGAAAGAAAAGTGGTGATCAGAGTGGCATCTGTTGCATGGGTGGGTGAGCCTGCCTAGTCCCTGGGCTCATGGAGCCTAAGACTGCTCAGCTCTACTAGGGCACTTCATCTTGCAGATCTTCTGAGAAGAAGGAGTTACATGCAAGAAAGTCTTCGAGGACTCTGTGTTTAACAGCAAATTCAATTCCCACTCGCTGTTCTATTTTTATAGTACCTGGTCTCTGAGAGTGGAAACAGGAAAAGAAATCCCCAAAGGAGAAATCTTTAGAGAATAGATAGCTCCAGTTTAACTGAGTGCAAACCACTCGTGCCCGGGTGATGGAGACAGTCAAGAAGAGTGCCAGGAGTCCTGGTTAGCTTGACAAATAGCGTGTGTGGTTCCCGTGTACTGATACACATCACGTTGGTAATGGACAGTGTGTTAAGTGGCACGAAATACACACAGTGAACTTTTGACTATGTTATTATATACTGGACATATAAAATGCTGTATTTTTATTGCATAGTCAAGTGGATTTTACAATTTACTTAAATGAGAGTTTGTGGCTTCTCAAACAATAATAAAAAATAAAAGTACACACGGGAACTCACTTCCTCAACCAATTTGTACCTTTAGAGACTTTTCTTACAACCAATTACAGTAGTACCCAAATAAATCATGAAAACATTTCAATTGGTTTCTAATGGCAATTGAGTTTAAGCATATCGAGCATACCAGGCCATGTGATAGATGCCAGGGTATAAGGACAACTAAAGCATGCCTCTTCCTAGAGATGCTTACGGTAAAGTGGCGAAGATTGACAACAGGACCACCAACCATGGCACGGAGAGTTCTGTGCTGTGATAGTGGTGGAACAGGATGTGCAGGAACACAGAGATGGATTGTGAGAGGTGGTCAAGGAAGGCTTTCTGAAGGAGGTGATTCCGGGCAAGGTCTGAGAGAGCAAGTGGCAGTTAAACAAAGGCATCCCTTCTTTAGCAAAGGGGGCTGTACAACGGAAGCCAGCCCAAGTGCGGGCCACCGTCTCTGGCTCAGCCTTACTGACCCCGCTATCCTGGCCCCAGAATTTCCTTTGAGTTTCCCTCACATGGACCCTCCAACCCATGGTAGACAGAGAAGTGCAATCCCCTTTCTTAAGCTTCCTATTTATTCATTTCAGCCAAGCAATTAATTAATTTTGGGAGAGTCCCAGAGTGATACTAGCATTTTCATCCAAACTTCAATTAATAAAAAGCTTCACTGAGCTTGTTCTCCAGAGCATTCAGATTGATTCTTTCTTGTTTTAACTCTGAACAGGCTGCCTTGGAGGCCAGCGGCTCAGGGGGCTGCTCTGTTGTTTGCTGGTTTCTATTTTCTGGAGCTCAGCTGTAACTAGGGATTTTGACCACCAACTGGGCTTTCAACACAACTTCTGCTCAAGGGCCTGGTCATAAAGACTGTTCTTGGCTCAGAGAGACCTTGTCCCACCCCTGCTTCTATAACCATTTCCTTCAACAGCCATGTCAACATCCATTCTGCTCGCCCATGCGATTCACACATGGAGGACATCGCAACCTGACTGAAGTACCTGAAATGAAGTCGATGATAAGATTTTTGGGGGAGGTTTGCATAACGAAACCTCACGCACGAACCCGCCACGGATCAACGTTAGGGAAGGATGTGAACCCAGGGCGTCTCAGTCCAGCAAAGAGCGGGTAGGGGGCAATTACTACCTGTGGGCCCTGGGTATCCCTTCTGGATGAGAAGATGCTGCAGGGATTAGACTGTTCCAAACCACATCAGATATATTTAGTTTGAGGAATACAACAACTAGATACAACAAAACTTAAGGAGAATGACTCAGAATAGTTTGGAATGGGCAGAGAGTATCTTTAGACTGAGCACATCTGCAGAGGTATGGGGCAGGGGCATTACAGTGTCAGTAGCCTCTCCAAGGTTCAAGTGTAGGCCCCCTATATCCTTCTGGTAAAGTATCTTTGTACTTAAGCTAGCTTGCAAACAAACAGCTAGTCTGACAGACTACTGTAGGTAAGTAACAAAATGAAATCAGTCTTGAGGAGTGAGAGAGTGACACAAACAGTCAGAGTAGAACAGTTTGGATGGAGAGATGCAGGGAGGCCAGAATGAGTCTATGGGAATTTGGGGCATGACAGGCATTGAGCAGGTTTACAGTAGCCAGACCAACGCTGCCATGGAGCCTCTAGACTGCTTCGAAGGCTATTATCAATAGAATTTGATTTTCAATAGTTTTTATAGTGCTACTCCTTCCCTCAAATAAAAAGGAAAGAATTATGTCAAAAGATATATTTAAAAAATGTTTCCAACATTGAAAATGACAAAGCATTGCTGAAAGAAACTAAAGACCTAAACAGTGGAGGTGTATGTCAAGTCTCGATATTGTCAGTATGTCAATTCTATCCCCAAATAACCTATGAATTTAATGCAATCCCAATCAAATGCCAGAAGGATATGTGTGTGTGTGTGTGTGTGTGTGTGTGTGTGTGTGTGTTACGGTGGGGGGAGAGAGAGAGAGAGAGAATGAATGAATGAATGAATTGGCAGTCTAAAATTTATATGGCAATGGGAAAAAATCTAGAATAGCCAGGATAATCTTGAAGGATAACATTGGAAGATTTATACTAGCAGATATCAAGATTTACTATAAAGCTACAGTAATTAAGGCAATATGGTATTGACACAAAGTTATTCAAACAGATCCATGGACCAGAATTGAGAATCTCTCTATATATAATTACTTTATGACAAAGGCACTCCTGCAATTCAGTGAAAGAACAGTTTTTTCGATAACTAGTCCTGAATCAGTTGTATATGGGAAAGTGAACTTTGACCCCTACTTCACACTATACACAAAAATTAATTGAAAATAGATTTTAGATCTTAACGTGAAAGATAAAACGATGAAGTTTCTAAAAGAAAAACAGAATATTTTCATTACCTTAGGAGTAATCAAAGATTTCTCAAGTAGGGCACATTAATCATTAAAAAGCAGGTTGTTCAATTGGACTACATTAAAATTAAGAAAATTTCTTCAACAAAAGATAAAATTAAGAGAGCGAAGAGGCAAATCACAGACTGATAGGTGTTCACAATAAATATATCTGACATGGCATTAGTGTCCAGATATGTAGAGTGCTCCTACAAAAAGAAAAGGATAATTGAGTTTTTTAAATCAGCAAAAGACTTAAACAGGCACTTTACAAAAGAGTATATCCAAATGGTCAATAAGCATATAAAAGTTACTTAACATCGGTACTGCATCAGGAGATGCCAATTAAAATCACAATGAAATACTGTTATACACCCACTAGAATGACCAAAATTAAAAGGCCAACATAACAAAGTGTTGACAAGGATATTGAGAAACTCATACACTCATACTTCACTGGTGGGAATGTAAGTTAGTACAATTATTTTGAAAAAACTATTCGGCAACCTCTACTATAGCTAATCTACGCTTTCCTTAAAACCCAACAATCCTACTGCTAGCTATATAGTCAAGAGAAATGAGCTTGCCCACAAAAGACATGTACAAGAATTTCCATAGCAGCTTAAGTCAAAATAGCCCCCAAGTGGAAACAACTCAAGTGTCCATCAACAGTGAAATAGATAAATTATGGAATATTCATATGATAGAAAAACACACAGCAGTAAAAAAACAGCTACTGCTACACACAGCATGGAAGAATCTCACAAGAGATCTTTTAAGAATCTGAAATAAGTCAGACAGAGAAAGACAAATACCAAATAATTTTACTTACATGTGGAATCTAAAAAACAAAATAAACGAACAAACAAAACAGATGCAAACTCATGCATATAGAGAACAAAATTGATAGTTACCAGATAGGAGGAGGGTTGCAGGGCTGGATGAAAAAGGTGAAGGGATTTAAAAAGAACCAATTGTCAGTTGCAAAATGGTCACGAGGATATAAAGTACAGCATTGAAAATGTAGTCAAATTATTGTAATAACTGTATGGTATCAGATGGGTACTAGACTTATTGGGATGACCACTCGTAAGTTATATAAATGTCTAACCACTACGTTGTACACTTGTAACTAATATAATATTGTATGTCAACTATAATTTAAAAAATTTTTAATGCAAAAGAAAAGAAAAGAAAAGTCAAGGTGTTGAATTCTGTGAACGAGCAGGAGAAATGGTTTATTGCTCTCTGTGACAAAGCACGTAGCTAGAATGCCAGGCTCTGATCATGGAATGTGTACCCATGAAAGTTCCCAAGAGAGGAAAGAGGAAGAGGATGCAGTCTAGAGTCAAGCCAGGGCTTTCCGAAGTTTTCAAAATATCCCACTGGGGTGAGATTGGAAGTCATCATCATTGTAACCATCATCATCACCATCACTATCATCATCACCAACAGCTAACTGTGTGCTGTTTTACATACATTTCTCATTTAATCTGCAATAGTCCTACACATATGAACTAGTACTATTATTATCCCTATTTTACATACGAGGAAACTGAGGTTTAGAGGAATAAAGTAACTTGCTTCAGGTCAACACAGCTCGTTAACACCAGAACAACCTCCTCATTATGCCTGTCTGACCTGACACCACATCCCACTTGCAAGAGTCAGTCCAGCCTAGTGGAGAGGTGGACATTGAGGCTTTACCAGGCTAGGATACCGGGACCAAGGCAGGAAGGTGTGAATGAAAAAGCGTCTATATACTAAACCTGACAAGCTCAGGGGTGCTGCATGACAGACCTTACAAACTCAGTGACCGAAAATAACCACACAGGATGGTCTGAACATAAAAATTCCTAACTAAGCAGATCATGGTGGGTAGTCACATCCCAGGCCTGTAGCTTGCTTTATAAAAGGTCAGTCTTTATCTTGAACGAGACCTATTATCTTTGTGCATCTAGGATAACATACCTTTGAAATGTCAAAGTAATTTTCTTTTCCAGACCCTTGACGGCACAACCGCAGGCACCAGAGCATGATACCACAGAACTCGTCATTGTTATCTTGTTGCCCGTATACCATCTCTGTGCTGTAAATGTTGAATGTTAACTCTCCTGTACCCACTAATGTAAAAGAAGTATGTGTTTCTCCATTTTGCTTTTTATCCAATCCTTCAGATTTTCCACATGGCTTTCTCCTGCCTCCGTAACCTACCGTCAATGGAGTTCTTGTAACCTTCCTTACGTTTTCTCCTTTGATTTTAAATACACAAAAAGAATCACAAAACTGCCACTCTCTGGAGCATTTTCTCAGCCCTCTGAGATCTTGCTTCCAGGCACATCCTCAAAATTTTGCTTCAAATAAACTCTTATAAAACTTTTCTATAGGTTCGGATGGTCTATTGTTGACAAAGGTAACGGGGTCTGAGGGTAAGGGCAAGGTCATGGTTAACGCTTTAGGTGTCTACACCCTGGCTTGGCAAGGTCACCCAGCGAGTTAGTGGCAGAGCTGCATCAGATCTTCATCAATGCTGTATCCTGGGCTTTGATAAAAGAATGAAAATAAATGGAGGCTTGCATTGTAGGGACGGATTTTACACTGATGGCCTCCGCAGTGAGTACAGAGAGGGAGGACTGGGCAAAGGGCACTCGGGGTGTTAGGGCCACGAAAACCTTTGCCTTACCCCTTTGGTTATTCTGGCTGATCAAATAATTCAAATGACATACAGCAGATTAACAGGAGAAAATCAAATTTTAAATGCGTGCACAGGGAACTCACATAAGCATGAAAATTCTGAAGAGAGTGAGAGCATGAGGTATATGTGTTATTTTGGACTAAGGAGGGGGTGGTAGGCATTTCACAGGTAGGTGAGAAAGAGCCAACATTTGGTAAATAAGTTCTTTCAGGACCAGTCAGAAACAATGGGGCACAGAGGGGAATCTAGTGAACAGATCTGTGCTTGGATCCTCTCTGTCTGCCACATTA
>NW_011888828.1:2098351-2100521 GCF_000151845.1 Pteropus vampyrus
CCTCTCTGCAAGGCACAGTTCCATCCCCACCTCGGTGGGGCTCGCCCAGGACGTGAATGCAACATGATTGCCTCTGTGAGACCACAGACCCAAGAAAGAAAGAGGGGAGAGAAGGTTGAACAGAGGGAACCCGATGGGTTTGGGAAAAGGTGTACTTTTCTGTATGAATGTTATTTTGATTTTAAAAAAAATCATTTTTAACTGATGGCTTGGCAACATTTTGAGTATAAACACAAAAGCAGACACAGGCTCTACAAACCTATAACATTTCTGTTCTAAACGGCCATCAGATGATCCAGAACTTCCAAAGTCATAAAATGTGAGTCCCTAAAAATATATTCGCAGACTTCTAGGGGGTCTGTGGCATACAATTTGGAAAAAAAAAAACTGCCTTGGATCACATTTTGAAATCCTGCTGGGACTGGAGACCCCAGTAGAACTCATTGAAGTTTTAGGTACCATTAGGTTTACACAGACAATGTGACTGGTGCCCCAGGGGCTGTGCAGCGAGGGGGTCTCTGGGTCTCTCCCCTATAACCCTGCTCCATTGAGCTTCTTGGCAGGGTCAAATATCTTCTGTGGTGATACCTCCATCACACAGACACTTTCTTTATGCCTTCCCCTTTCTACAATTTCCATAGCACTCAAACTGGAACAAAGTTCCTATCCAATTCCACACGAGGAAGTAAAAACAAGCCAAAGTCACGTTGTTCTATAGGCCTGAGTAGAGCTAAGTTTGTCTCACCTTCAGACTGGAGCGTCTCACTTGCGGTAATAAAAGCAATTTTATCTCCTCCAAGGTATTGCATTTCTCAATTTCATGCCTGTCTAGGGAAAAAAACAACCAAAGGAAAAGGCACTTCTTCCTATATTTATGCAGGTTTTCTACGCCCAGGTTTAGTATGTACTTTAACTGCCCTCCCAGCAGAAGGATCATGGAATTGGAGTCGTGGTAAAAGATGAGAGAGAACCAGCCCTCCACCCCGCACAGCCAAGACTGAAGACTTCCAGGAATTCACCATCCCTCCAGACAGTACACTCCATTGTTGGAAAGGGGAAAAAGTGCTGTCTTAAGAAACATGTCTGCTGGTCAACACAATGGTATCTCCAGAAAAGCCTCGCCAGACCCGTAACCATAGCTGCCTATTCTATTCGTGTTAATATAACCATCTTCACTCTTCTGTGCAATTGTGCATGCCTGTGTGCACACACATACGCACACACACAGACCTTCTAGGTCAGAATTCGCGAGATGAGATCAGACGTCGTCTTTTCAAGATCTTTTGTCAATGACCTAAGTGATTGAGGTACTTGAAAGAATCATTACAATGAAGTAAATAATGTTTGGGGTGCTATTAACCCAGTCTTTGACCCTCTGTGATGTAGTCAGAAAGGCTTTGGTAGGCTTTCCATAAAAGGGGTTCTAGGCACTCAATATACTGAGCGAGAAGTAGCAGGTCAGCTCCTGGGACATCCTGGCCCTCCAACATAAACGTACAAATGCTCCACAGTGGTGAGTGAGGGGAGTCGCATCTGACCCTGATGTCTGGGGTAACAACCTCAGAGCTAGGGAGATGACGACATGACAGGACAGCCAACTCCTTGGCAGGAAAGGGAGACGTTCCATGCAGGTGCCCTCATAGAATGTTCCAGGCCCAACTTAGGGAGAGAACCAGGTGCATCTCTGCCTTGCAAAATCAGGAAGTGGGACTCTCAGGCTCCAGCTAAAAAGATGGAAGGACAGAAGCCACGAGAAGGAAATGGTTGTGTGAGAGAACTTGACCACTGCAACCATTTTAGAGAATGCCCGTCAAGCATATGGTTCCATTATTATTTTAAATTCTGGTGATGGGAAATGGAGAGAAATGCCACAATTTGGGAAGTGGTAATAGGAGTGGAGAATCTGGGCTCAAAAAGAAGAAAATCAGCATTCCTATGTGCACAGGCCTGAACTGAATGTAAGTGAGGTGACTAAACGGTCTACGTGCTAATGAATAGCCTTAGACTCAATAGTTTTGATTTTTAAAATAGATTCTCAGTCTACAGTAAGAACCTTTGAAGAGATTGTGAATTTAAGAACCACAGATTGTAGAGGAAGTGCTCACACAGTCAACATTTTCAGTATTTTTTTCTCTTCA
Source organism: Pteropus vampyrus (assembly GCF_000151845.1). Taxonomy (NCBI): domain Eukaryota; kingdom Metazoa; phylum Chordata; class Mammalia; order Chiroptera; family Pteropodidae; genus Pteropus; species Pteropus vampyrus. Next base: position 2,100,490 of record NW_011888828.1, read on the forward strand.
TAAAACTAATACAGAAGAAAATGGATAATGGG
>NW_011888828.1:2100571-2104412 GCF_000151845.1 Pteropus vampyrus
AGGTATATGTGTTATTTTGGACTAAGGAGAGGGTGGTAGGCATTTCACAGGTAGGTGAGAAAGAGCCAGCATTTGGTAAATAAGTTCTTTCAGGACCAGTCAGAAACAATGGGGCACAGAGGGGAATCTAGTGAACAGATCTGTGCTTGGATCCTCTCTGTCTGCCACATTAGTTCATATGTGCCAAGGTTAATATGCTAAGGTTCTCTTCCTGAAGCAAGTTTTTCTCTCTGAGTTCATTTAGGTAGGAAAGGGGAGGGTCAAATATTCTTTCTGAGTCTTTTGTTTTTTAATAACCAGCCTAAAATCAATAATACCCCAAAAGGCACATTTTGGGGTGGCAAAACTTGGGTCCCATTCAGGGGGATATGGAAAGAAAGTATCAAGGACAAGGAAGTGACTCTGCTGAAGGGGGAAGCTTTCCAACGGATGCTACTTCCAGTTAGCCGATTACACTCGACACATCAAACGAGTCTGATGGGATGGATGTTTTTGCGCTTACGATAAAAGAAATGGCTCAGAATGAAAAACTGCAGTTCCAGAAGAAAATGCATAGTTATGTGAGAGAAAGGCTGGGGAAGGAAAGGAAGGACAAGATGGCTTCCTCGAAATAAATGGACCAATTACACAGTCTCAGCCTCGACTCACTTCCTTTAGCTTGGGAGACTGTAGAGGTCCTGCTTGTGACTCTGGAGAAGTCCCCAGACCCTCTCTCCAAACTCTAGATGTGCCAGTGTGGAACTAAGCCAATAGGAGTGACATGGAGAAAACCAAAATATAGATTTATGGTGGTTACCAAGTCAACTAAAATGGTTTTGCTGAATATTTGCCAGTCGCCCGCTATCAATCACTCAGCAGCTAAGTGAATCCAAAACAGATAACCTTCATCTTCCTTGTTGGGAAATGGAAAGCCAGATTCCACTACAAAAATAGTTTCATTTTTTAACATGTGTATCTTGTAGCAAAATTCATCCCTAACCTTGTGCTAAGGTGAAGGTAGGTAAAAGTCATGACTGTTAGTGACATGGTTTTTAATTACATACAATCCATTAACTCTAGGACTTCGTAAAGTATTAAACCACTTGCATCTGACGCTGGTACCCATGAGATTAGAGACAGCCTCGACTGGGAGTACACCCGAAAGGGGTCACATTTCTGCCTTTACTCTGGCCCCTTCTCCCTCCCTATCTAAGTCCCACCCTCTCTGCAAGGCACAGTTCCATCCCCACCTCGGTGGGGCTCGCCCAGGACGTGAATGCAACATGATTGCCTCTGTGAGACCACAGACCCAAGAAAGAAAGAGGGTAGAGAAGGTTGAACAGAGGGAACCCGATGGGTTTGGGAAAAGGTGTACTTTTCTGTATGAATGTTATTTTGATTTTAAAAAAAATCATTTTTAACTGATGGCTTGGCAACATTTTGAGTATAAACACAAAAGCAGACACAGGCTCTACAAACCTATAACATTTCTGTTCTAAATGGCCATCAGATGATCCAGAACTTCCAAAGTCATAAAATGTGAGTCCCTAAAAATATATTCGCAGACTTCTAGGGGGTCTGTGGCATACAATTTGGAAAAAAAAAAACTGCCTTGGATCACATTTTGAAATCCTGCTGGGACTGGAGACCCCAGTAGAACTCATTGAAGTTTTAGGTACCATTAGGTTTACACAGACAATGTGACTGGTGCCCCAGGGGCTGTGCAGCGAGGGGGTCTCTGGGTCTCTCCCCTATAACCCTGCTCCATTGAGCTTCTTGGCAGGGTCAAATATCTTCTGTGGTGATACCTCCATCACACAGACACTTTCTTTATGCCTTCCCCTTTCTACAATTTCCATAGCACTCAAACTGGAACAAAGTTCCTATCCAATTCCACACGAGGAAGTAAAAACAAGCCAAAGTCACGTTGTTCTATAGGCCTGAGTAGAGCTAAGTTTGTCTCACCTTCAGACTGGAGCGTCTCACTTGCGGTAATAAAAGCAATTTTATCTCCTCCAAGGTATTGCATTTCTCAATTTCATGCCTGTCTAGGGAAAAAAACAACCAAAGGAAAAGGCACTTCTTCCTATATTTATGCAGGTTTTCTACGCCCAGGTTTAGTATGTACTTTAACTGCCCTCCCAGCAGAAGGATCATGGAATTGGAGTCGTGGTAAAAGATGAGAGAGAACCAGCCCTCCACCCCGCACAGCCAAGACTGAAGACTTCCAGGAATTCACCATCCCTCCAGACAGTACACTCCATTGTTGGAAAGGGGAAAAAGTGCTGTCTTAAGAAACATGTCTGCTGGTCAACACAATGGTATCTCCAGAAAAGCCTCGCCAGACCCGTAACCATAGCTGCCTATTCTATTCGTGTTAATATAACCATCTTCACTCTTCTGTGCAATTGTGCATGCCTGTGTGCACACACATACGCACACACACAGACCTTCTAGGTCAGAATTCGCGAGATGAGATCAGACGTTGTCTTTTCAAGATCTTTTGTCAATGACCTAAGTGATTGAGGTACTTGAAAGAATCATTACAATGAAGTAAATAATGTTTGGGGTGCTATTAACCCAGTCTTTGACCCTCTGTGATGTAGTCAGAAAGGCTTTGGTAGGCTTTCCATAAAAGGGGTTCTAGGCACTCAATATACTGAGCGAGAAGTAGCAGGTCAGCTCCTGGGACATCCTGGCCCTCCGACGTAAACGTACAAATGCTCCACAGTGGTGAGTGAGGGGAGTCGCATCTGACCCTGATGTCTGGGGTAACAACCTCAGAGCTAGGGAGATGATGACATGACAGGACAGCCAACTCCTTGGCAGGAAAGGGAGACGTTCCATGCAGGTGCCCTCATAGAATGTTCCAGGCCCAACTTAGGGAGAGAACCAGGTGCATCTCTGCCTTGCAAAATCAGGAAGTGGGACTCTCAGGCTCCAGCTAAAAAGATGGAAGGACAGAAGCCACGAGAAGGAAATGGTTGTGTGAGAGAACTTGACCACTGCAACCATTTTAGAGAATGCCCGTCAAGCATATGGTTCCATTATTATTTTAAATTCTGGTGATGGGAAATGGAGAGAAATGCCACAATTTGGGAAGTGGTAATAGGAGTGGAGAATCTGGGCTCGAAAAGAAGAAAATCAGCATTCCTATGTGCACAGGCCTGAACTGAATGTAAGTGAGGTGACTAAACGGTCTACGTGCTAATGAATAGCCTTAGACTCAATAGTTTTGATTTTTAAAATAGATTCTCAGTCTACAGTAAGAACCTTTGAAGAGATTGTGAATTTAAGAACCACAGATTGTAGAGGAAGTGCTCACACAGTCAACATTTTCAGTATTTTTTTCTCTTCATAAAACTAATACAGAAGAAAATGGATAATGGGGAAAATTAAACTCCTATCACCAGTTGCTGGGCTTTCTCCTCTCCACCCCGTCCCGGGTCAGGGAGTTGCATCCAGGTCTCCAGCAGGCTGCACGGGGCAGACACCAGGGGCTCCAACCCAAGGCGTCTGGTGGATGCTGTGGGGAGGAGAGCGCCTCTGCCTCTGCCATCAAAGCTGAGTCAGATCCCTGCCGGGGCCTGCCACCCCCACTCCCCCCGCACCCCGCCCCGCCCCTCGCCGCCCCCGCTGGGGCTGGGCCCTCAGATAGTAGCAGATGACTGTGGCTCCTCTGAACTGGGTAAAGAAAGACTTCATTGTCAAACTGATTTTGATCCCAAATTCAATTCGGGCAACTCCCTCCTCTTTCCTCACTCCTTTGCATTCTTCTGTCTCTGCCTCATTCATGTTTAAATCATAGTAACTCGCTCCGTTGAATGAAAGGGCTCTCTCATTCCCCAAACCCTCCTTGATA
>NW_011888828.1:2105132-2120224 GCF_000151845.1 Pteropus vampyrus
ACAAAGGCCATTGCTGTCTGTTTCTAGCAAAGAGCAGGCGGGCCCTGCCTCACTCACCTGGGGACACTTCTCTGGGCCCAAGTGTCTATTTTCAGACCATCAGACTGCATTCATCAATAACCCCTGGGAAATGCTGAGCAGGCCCAAGTGCTGTTTATCTTTCCACTCAGGAAACGGACTTCAACAGTCCCAATATCCGCTAGTACCCAAAGGCTAAGCATACTGATGACACATATTAAAAAGAAAAAAACAAAACGGGCTGCACTTGGTTCAACAGGGAGGCCGGGGTGGGATTTTCCAGAGGCCACCGGCACCCTGCCCTCTTCTGCTTTTCTGATGGTGGGAATTTTGCTCCAGCCCATGAATCCAGGGGAATTTTGGGATATGGAATGTGAGCAGCCCTTCCTTAAGTGCCGGTGGCAGAGAATAGGGTGAGGGAAATGAGTAAGAAAAGCAGAAAAAGAGAACAGGAACTAAAATATATATATATAAAAAAAGAGCACTTTGGCCTTTAGAATGAATCTGTGAAAGAAAAAATAGAGAACAGACGGAATGAAAGGAAAAAATAAGGAAGATGAAAACATTAAAATACAAGTGAGGCATGGTCATCGAGTCTTAGAAGAATAGTGATTTATTTTTCTATTTAAAAAATTAATGAATATAGAGGGTTTTTTTTTACAACAAAATGAACATTTTTAATTTAAAAAAGGATAATGACTCCAGGTGGGATTATAAATTGGTACAATGACTTTGGAAACGAGCATGGCTGCACATATTGTACATTTAGCAATTCCCACTCTCGGTCTGTCCCTAGGCACAGATGTTCACCAAACATACGGGCGAGAATGTCCGGCAAGATGCTGTTCATTACAGCCACAGCCCTGAAACACCCCACGTATCTGCAGATGGGAGAAATGATGGATCGTGGTATGCAGAGGACTATGGAGCAGTGAAAGAAGGAACTAAGGCTACCTGTATTCACAGAGATGAACCTCACGAGCATAATATTGAAAAACAACGTTAACGACAAGGCTGCCACCAAAATGATAGTTTGATACACTTCCCCAAACGCAGAATATTGTTTAGTGATAATCATATATGATAAAACTATGTAAAAGACCACAAAATTCAGGGTAGTGGCAATTACCTCTGGGAGGAGGGAGGAAGGGAAAGACAATCAGGGAGGGTTACAATCTGCAAAGTTCTATTTCATCGGCTGGTACTATGTTTACTACTCTTCTTTAAACCATACATATGCATTCCATGCCCTCTTCTCGTATGCAATGTCTTTCATAATTTAAAAAAAATAAGGAGAAAGATGATGAAGTTATGAGAAAAACAAGGGAGGGAAAGGAAAGAAGCGAATGTGAGAAAGGAAAAGGTGAAGAGAAGAAAGCCATTCTATTTAAAAGGCACGAATGAAACTTTGGTCTGAGCTGCAAAAATGCACCCAGCGGTTGTTAGAGGCTGCATGCTATTGCCTCAGAAGATAGTGTTCCCTAGGGCTCGTCCTCCACGCACTGTCCTTCCCAGCTATGTGCCACTCTCCTTGCGTGATGTAAGCACACCCCTAGTTTTGACAATCACTGAGGTGCTGATGAGAATCAAAATTTTACCTCTGACTATGTCACTTTCATTGAGCCTTAGACTTCTGCTGCAGACTGAAGGTTCGTGTTTCTCCAGAATTCATATGTTCGAGCCTAATACCCAATCTGATGGCATTTGGAGATAGGACTTTCGAAAGGTGATTAGGTCATGAGTGTGGACTCCCTCATAAATGGGCTCCAGAGAGTTCCCTCACCTCTTCCGTCATATGAGGACACAGCAAATCGACAGCCACCTATGAACCAGGAAGTGGGCCCTCACCAAACGCAGAATCTCCAGGAGCCTCGATCTTGGACTTCCCAGACTCCAGAACAGTGAGAAATAAATCTCTCTTGTATATAAGCCACCAAGTTTATGGTATTTTTGTTCTAGCAGCCCAACCAAACTAAGACAGCCCCTGTATCTAAGTGCCTATTAGACATCTCTACTTGGCCATTCACACAGACACCCAAACGCGATGCGCCTGGAAATGAGCATTACCTTCCTTTCCACATTGCTCTTTCTTCTGTGATCTCCTCCCACCATAAACGGCACCACAACTCACCCAGTGTTGGAATCATAGGAGTTCTCCTTATCTCCTTCCTCATCCTCTCATTCTATAAACCCTGAATTTTTTCTATGCGACCTTATACCTCTCAGGTCTTTTGTGTGTGTTCCCATCTCCACTCTCACTACCAGAGTTCAAGACACTCTGTGTCTTTCTTAGGTAACTATACCAGCTGCTTAACTAGAATCCCAGCCTTTAGGCAGGATGCCCTCCCCTTGTCCTACCACTTGCCATCACAATGATCTAGCTAGAACAGAAGACTGCCCATGTGACTCACCTGCTTAAAACCTGAATGTCTGCTTACTACCTATATGGTCAAGTTCGAGCTCCATAACATCATATGCAAAGCCTGCCAAGATCTAGCCTATTTTGGCCTCTTCGAACTCATCTTCACTCCTCTTAACTCAAATTTTATACTCCTACGTCATGGAACCACTTGTAGTTCACCACATCATATGAATCCTCTTTTCTTACACCACTCGTTCTGTCTGCAGGGCTCCCTCCCAACTCCAGCTACTCAGCCTTTTAAGACCAACTCATCATATCCTGACGAGACAGCTGCTTTTTAGGGCCAGTGGATTGTCGCCCAAGCCACAACATTGATCCCGTTACCAGCTATTCCATTTTTTCCCAAAGGGAAAATTTTTTTAAATCTCAGTTTTAATGAGAAATCCACAAGCCTTTATGTGAAATATCCCAATGTTTCCACAATGCCTCGGGTTTTTTGCAAACATTGTAGAGAGTCAAACAAAACACATCTGGATCCTGAATTCAGACCTTGAGCATCATTTTGCAACTTTGGCCAAGGTGTCCCACACTACATTTTGGTTTTTAATAATTCACCTCATCATCACATATTCATATTTCTCCAGGAGTAAAGTTTGTGGCTCTTCATACAGATTGAACCAACAGATTGCTTAAAACGGCAGAAGCTAGATTTAGTCCACATTTTTAGAAAATAGATACATTTTAAAACCCAATACTTTAATATTTGGAAATATACTGAACACAGTAGTATACATCAGTTATCTATTATAAAATATTAAAGGATATTTTCAAACCATGAGGGTTTAAGAAATTGTACATGAAAGAAGGAATAATGACTCAGGTCAATATTCTTTACCTTAACACTAGGGTTGAGGGGAAACTGAGTCAGGTATCTCTCTCTGAGAACACCTCTACCACTATATCCACCATATATTTCTATATTTACCTGTTTAAGTGTCTGTCTCCTTCAAAAGACAGACACCTTATACTCTAGGTATTTTATTTATCCCTCTTGGCAGGGATAAATAAAATACCTAGAGTATAAGGTATAAAGTTGTTAGGAGATTCAATGATGTAACATAGTAAAGTATCTAGAATAGTGCCTGGCATAATGTGAGGAATGTACAAGAGCTTGTTTTGAAAAAATTATTTTCTATAGCCTAGCATAGTGTCTACTTTATAGTAGTTGTAACGAATGAATGAAAAAATAAATGAATGAAGTCAACTTGAGTTAAAATTCTAGTTACTAGAATACATATGCCTCCTGGTAATAGCCACAAACCATAGTGAAATCCTCTTTTTCTACATTACTCAGAGATTCTCAAACACGAATCAAGTCTCATTATAATAAACCCAAGGCCTCTGTAATTGCTGTTGTAAGTAGGCCACCAGCTGGAGCTTGGGATGTTTTATTATATAGAGTTTTTATTGTTGTTTTCCTTATACTTACATGTGCTATAATTGAATTTAAGAGCTCTTCTAAAGCATGCATATACTCACAAAACCCATGAGAATTTAAAGAAAATGGGTAGGATGATAATCTCGTGTCCATATTTTTCCATCAAAAGAACAATGTGATTTCTCAAGGGAATAGAACCTTTGGCTTCTGGCACGAAGAAGACAATTTCTGGTTTCAAACACTGTTCTTCGAAATTATTAATGACTCTATGGGATACCAGCCTACTCCTTGTGCCTGAATTCAGTTTCTGAGGGAAGAGAGAGGAGAGGAATTTAAAAATATGACTTTGATCCCAGATGTCCTATTGCTTGATAAATCAAATTAAATTAACTAAAAATAATTTAGGAAGTTCAGCAAAAGTGACATCACACACAATTAAATTTTCCCCTAAATGGAATCCTAGGACATTTTCTATAGAATTCTAGAACAGCCTAGAATGACAAGCTTCTATCTAACTGCTTAACAATGACTCAACATCGAGCTGGTTAAATGTAATTTGTTAGTTCAACAAGTGACTGAGCATTCTGTGACTTACTGGCAATAGGAGTGGCGCAGTGACTAAGACACAACCCCTGCCTACCAGGAATTCCCAGAGGGAGAAAGCCTCAGGGAAACAGAGCATTAGGATGCGCTGCACCAGGGACAAACTGGGGACTACAAAGGGGTACCTATCATCTACAGTTACCAGTGAAAACCTGTCAGGGCCTCCATGAGAGTTTTGCAGCTAATCCGTTCTCATATTTGCTCAGACTGTTTCAGAACATGATGCAAACCTTTCCCTAAAAGACAGAACAAAACCCAAAACCACACCTAATCATCTCTTACTGAGATGTCTCCCCAGATTTGAGTTAGTGACCATTTACTACTTCAAAGTGAACGGACTTAAAAGCTTGCCTTGGTGTTCCCTATTCGGACAAGTGTCTGATCTTGTTTTCATCCCTGCTTAGTTATTTGCTATAATAATAACTTGTGGCAGTGAGTTCTCCTGGGTTACTATTCACTGTGAAAGGGAAAGGACTCTTTGTTTCATTGGTTTAGATTCTTGTGGGAACCTTATGGTCCTGTTAGGAGAAAAGCTAAGTGTATAAGCTGGTTACTAGCAGCTAAAAGGGGCTATTCATTGCTCTGCTGGGGGATATGGATGGAAATGGGGTCAGGGGTTCTGGCACCTGGTCCCCCGTCTGTCTCCCCATGCAGGCCATTTCAATCATTCAACATCTTCATCTGTAAAAAGAATAAAATCTCTTTAAAAGTGTTTGAAGCGTCACCTGTTAGGCTGGTGTACTGCACAGAAGCCCTTTCCTCTTTGATGTCATGGCACAGGGGTCGATAGGGGGCCATCTTAGGGAAGCGCTGAAGAGGCAGCAGCCCTGTATTCTACATGTATATTTGCTACCTCACTCCCGGAGAAGTCCTGCTCTACCTCTAATTACTTAATTTGCCCGTTATCTGGGCGGTCTTTTGGACTAAGGGTTTTGCTAGTCCGTCATCACATTAATGCATTTATTAGGTATCTTTATCAGGTCCCAGACTAAGAGCATTGGGACAGTGGTCCTCAAAGTGTGCTCCGGGAAGCTCTGGTGGTGCCAGACTCCTGCAGGGACTCCACAAGGCCCAATGCAAGCACGGACACCTTCAGAGGGCAAGATAGATGAATGGATTTTAATGTCACAGAGTATAAAATGGTCACTGATATTCGACATGACAACTAATCTTCAAAAGAACTATCGTTTGTCAGGTTTTTGTGTGGCATCGAAAAAGGAATATCTACAATAATTCAAAAAGGTCATTAAAACACTCTTTTCTAACTACATATTAAAACGGGGCTGGATTGTCTCCATATGCTTCAACCACAACGACATTTGCAAGCGTTAGGATGCGGAAGCACGCGTGAGACTTCAAGCCAGACATTACAGAGGTCTGGAAAACGCAATGCCACCTTGCTCACTAATTTTCTTTTGTTGAAAATACAGTTATTTTTCATGAAAATATGCTATTTGCGTTGATGCATATTTAGGTGTGTTTTGTTATTTGCAAATGAAGTAAATATTTTTAAACATGTTTTCATTTTTCTACTGTAACTATCAATAGATTTAGCCAACATAAACAAGTTCTTTGTCATCCTCAATAATTTTTAAAGTTAAATTTTTTATATTGAGATCGCTATAGATTCATATGTACTCGTAAGAAATAATGCAGACAGGTCAGGTACCTTTTACTTAGCTTCTTGCATAACAATGGTGATACCTTACAAAGCTATAGTACAATATCACGACTAGGATATTGGCATCGATACAGTCAAATTACAAAATATTTCCATCACCACAGAATCCCTCCCGTTGTTCTTTGATAGCCACCTGCACTTTCCACCCATCACCCCTTTCTTAACCACTGGCACCTACTAGTCTGTTCTTCATTTCTATAATTTTATCATTTCAAGGATGTTATATAATTAGACAATATGTAATCTTTTGAAATTGCCTTGTTTCACTCAACATAATTCTCTGGGGATTAATGTACCAATAGTTGATTCTTCTTAACTGACGAGTCGTAGTCTATGGTGTGGATGTACCCAGAGTTTGCTTAGTCATTCACTCATTGAAGGACAGCTGGTCGTTTTCAGTTTTTGGGTATTATAAATAAAGCTGCCATACACATTGATACACAGGTTTTTATGTGAACATAAGTCTTCATTTCTCTTGGATAAATGCCCAAGAGTATAACTGCTGAGTCAAATGCTCTATCACTTCTTAGTCTTCCACTCATGAGACAATGACACTCCAAGAACAAGTGACCTGCTCACCATTTCCAATCAAGGATTTCAGGACCCAAAGGCCCAGATCTTTCCAGAGGCGTCAAGTAGACAGAGAAGTATAAGCAGCCCCTCTAAGGTTCCCCACAAACCTGCTCGTCTCTCTGGCCTCTGTCTGTGTCTTGGCACCTGCTGTTCCCCCAAAGACCAAGAGCTCGCAACTGCAAAGCCTTCTTCAGGAACCTCAGCCCCCACTGATCTTCCCCCTCTAAACTTCCCTGCAACATGCCTGCCCCAATCCCCTCACACACAGTTTTTGGGATTTCAGGGTGAACAAGAGCTCTATAATGAGTCATGCATGTACATTTATATTTCTCCCCAAAGGTCATATCCTCCTTGGGAAAAACCACAATATAATCCCAAATCATCTGGAACACAATGTTACGCACATCATGGGTACTTTAAAGTCCTTAAAAAATATCGACTGATTGGCAGGTTACCAGAGGGCAAGCCTGGAGGTTGTAGACAGGAAGATGCGGTCACACGACAGTCTCTGCTCGCTCCTTTCTCCTGCTGGCTTTCCACCCATTTAAAGCTTCACACACGTGTACACACCCACGGCACAAGACACATGTGATGCCAAGTTTGTTTTTCTTGTGCCCTCAAACACCGAAGGAAAGGTTTTCCCTTGACAGCTATATGATTGGTGTGTGCTCACTCCTCATATAATTTCTTAGGGCACATATATTTAACAAGAAAATAACAAACTTTGATGAGTCAGTGGGAAAGTGGAACTAAGTGGAGCTCTTTGACTCTGAGCATCTGAGAATACCTGGGTTGGCGAGTCTTTGGGAGAATAACCAGGCCAGAGGCACAGATGTCGCAAGCGCTGGTTATGTGCTACCTCGTGTCCCAAAAGTGGCCCTCCTACAACACAATCGTTTTCAGAGAGAACTGTATGAAATGCTCTCAGTCTATAGCAATCGACTTGATGGGATGATGCCGATATAGATAAAATGGTCCCTAATTTCTGAGGCCTGACAGGCTAGAATAACACCGACGAATGGCAGCAGCTGGGAGGTCTGCAAGGGAACCGTGGGATGAAGAATCTGTCCTCACCTGGCAGGATGCTCGGATAGCCTCCCCTGCTCCCTGCCCCGCATGAGCCTCATGAGCCTCTTCCTGCTCTGCCACGGGGCCTGCGAGGTAAAACCTGTTCCCGCCATGCTCAGAAGTGTCCTGTGAGTGGCCAGCTATGCACGCTGGCCTGCAGTTTGTTTCGCTCTTGAGAAAGACACCGTGGGAAGGTGGAGGGGAAAGTGAGAGGATTAAAAATGACAAGGAAGGAGAAAGGGGGAGGAGAGTGTGAGAAACGGAAGGGAAAAGAGGAGCCGGGCCACCTGCCAGCGCCGTGGGTGCCACAGCAGCCACCAGGCAGCCCCGGAGCGGCGCTGAGGAGGTGCGGCCGTAGGCATGGCAGACACCGCCGTGAGGACAGGATGCTGCGTGGACCCAGAACCTTCTTGTTTGTTTTCCTAGGACTTCCACAGGAAAACAACCTGAAGCATAAAACTTGCTGTTCCTTCGCTGCCATCAGAGTGGAAAAATTGAGTTGTCTGAAGAATACGCTTGCTCTGTGGCAGGGCTGAGACAGCAAGGATGGCCGACAGGTCCGCGGGGACTGCGAGGGGCTTCGGGTGCCCCAGAGCCCATGCCGGTTTGTTTCTCTTCTCTCTCTCTCCCTTTCTGTCTCAACAGGCCTTTCAAAGATGTCGCCACAGCCCCCGAGCAACGTGGGGCCCGGGCCCGGGTGCAGCTGGTGTTATAAGCTGGCCTGGCTTTAGTCCCCTCGACCCCACCCCACCAGCCTGGACCTGACACTGCCACACTCAGGACTGTCACCTTTGCTGTTCTCGTGTGAACTACAGTCAGGAGAATTTCGTTTTACAGGATTGTGATCGTGAGTGGCTCAAGTGTCTAAAGAAAAAAACAAACCAATCCAAACAAAATCTCTTTACTGTTTTTTCCTTTTGTAAACATGTCACCCCTGGAGGGTTGGGGAGCTCTAAGGAGGGGAGCTCCCCACACCAGGCCCACACCTCGCCGCTCCGAGCAGGAGGCATGACAGGGCTCCAACTTGGAGAGTCCCCTATAGCGGGTACCCGTTCTTCTACCCACCGGCTGTGGGCGGCCCAGGTGGCAAACAATGCCCTCTTTCACGGGAGGCAGGTGGTTCATTGCGACACCGAGTAAGAGGCAAGCCTAGCTGTGAGAGGCTGCTCTGGGAGTGGAAGGAAATACGTTTTCGGGGGGAAAGGAGGGTCAGCTGCCGTGGCTGTGCCCGGCCTTCATGCCGAGAGCCCGCAGGGGTCTCGGGCATGGAGGAACCGCTTGTGAAAATGTCAGAACCTTTGGTTCCAAGTGGTAAACAGCAGCTGTCCCCAGTCCCGCCATGTCCCCAGTCACCTGGGCCTCCCTTTGCGAGGTCCCTGGACTTTCCCACGGCCCAGCGACTAAGGATTCATAAGGAACTTGCTCTTCTCTCCCTGGCCAGTGCCGTCCGTCCTGACTGTTAACATGTTTTCGATCACACCCTTGTAGCATCTCCTTCAACAAACTCGCCCAATCCCATGCGAAACAGAATTAACTGCCCTCCTGAGAAGTCAGATAGCACGTTGCTCACCCTTTGGGCACACGCCACGTTTTAGTGTTATCTCTACGTTGCGTGCTCGTTTTTATTCAGGTCTGTTCCCCCTTCCCAGGTCCATTCATTCAGGGTTCCCCGGGGACTGAGTGCCACATACGTGTTGCGATATTCATTAGGGTTGGTTAGGGTTGGTTTGACAGTGGGGAGACAGGATGAGAAAGAAGTCCCATTGACACGAGGGAGGTGTCCTTGTGCACATGTGCGGGCAGGGCCTGAGGGGGCATGTCTGCCACCTCCGCTGATCCGAATGTAGAGAAAGAAGACAGGGTGGAGTAGAGGCGGGGTCCCTGGTCCCCGATCCCTGAGAGTTCACAGTCTGGTGAAACACGACGGATGAAAGTCGGCCCACAAAATACTATGCTGATGTATCCGCAGCCACAGGGCTGCAAAGGCCCCTCCCAAAGCTTGCCAGCTTGTGTGAGAGGAAGGCATGCACAGGTGGGTAAAGCCTCAGGGAATTCGGGCTGGAATGCACCGGCATTTATGGCTCTCTTTCCTCTAAGAGGTTTGCCCTCTTCATTAGGTTTCGCTTACTCTCCAAAACAAATTTTAATTTGCTGAGCACACAGCAAGGGGTAGGAGCAGCCAGAAGAGTTCTGGGTGGCAGGAAGAAGTCAGGCTGAGAGTAAAAACAGGCAGATCATCATCACAAGATGGGTGCTCCACATATGTTCAGTAACCCCAGGCCTGCCCTGCGGAATCAACCATGGGCTGGCCTGGTCACGTCAACCTTCTAATTAATCAAATGCCAAAGAGGCCATACATTTTCAAAGTCATGAAATACACCCAGCATTAAAATGCTACCCAACATGGTTCAGCCATACTAATCTGATCACCCTTCAGAATTCAGCAGTGCCTGAGGGAAGCCATTTTGAGTGTGAAATTACCTATGGATGTAGTGCTGTGCTTGTGAGCCACGTGGGGACTGGCCACATCTTGCGGGCCCCCACATCTTGTGATATAATGCAGAAGCTGCTTCCTGGTCACACGAGGCAAGGGTAGAAAAGAATCTGGTTATGTGAGTTTGTGGTTGTTTGGACTCTAGATTAAGAAGCAGTGTCATAATGGCCGCTGGATTGCCAGGGAACGAGTCCACTGACTGACCAGAGCGTGTTCGATCTTGCTGAGCAAGGAAAGGCAGGGTCTGTGCTGACGCAGCTCCTGCCCACCCACAGGGGAAGGGCGGCCTCTCTGCCTCTCTGATGGTGCCATTAAAACCCTTCTGTGACTCTTTGACTAGCCTTTGGACCACCCTGCTGCAGCCTCATCAACTTTCTCTGAAAGAATCAAAATCTCCACTTCTTACGCTCTTCAGTCACCCAGCCCTTAAGCCTTGCCTTTCTGTGGGGGGACAGAGTTTCTCCTTTTCCTGCCCTTGAGCTTGACAGCTCCCTATGAGCAAGCAAGGCCGCCCTTCAGAGTCCACCGCTCACAGCAACCTCCTGGCAGTCCAACCCCCAGAGGGGGACCCACAAAACCACACCCGTCTGCTGCCTTCAAAGGTTAAACAGCTGTGCCCCATGGGAAGGCTTATTTTGCAGCTGCCACCATGCTGATCATGAGATGAGTGCTTGGCTTGCAGTGGTGGCTAAATGCTGCTTTGCACCTGCTTCGTGTACGTCACCTCACTTAGGGGCTTTTCTTTATCCTATTTTGTGATCATCAAGGTACTGAAAATGGGAAACAGCTGTTCAATAATTAATATGTGATCAATAGGAACTGAGTCTAGTTTCGCTCTCATTTTAACTCAGGGACTCGCATAGTACCAGCCCAGAGGAGACCCTACATAGGAGTTTTTAGGTGAATGAACAAGTAAGTACATAAATGAGTGACTTATCAAAACGAGAGTCATGGCAATGTGAATAGGAAGGACCCGGGGGAACCAAAGCAATCAGAGAAGTTTCCATGGAGGAATGAGACCTGGGCTGGGCTGCTGAGGCTGAGTGGGATTTAACCAAGTAGGGGGAGGTGAAACCAGAACTATTTCTGTCAAAAACCTTCTAGGGAGAAAAAGGCCTGTGCCGGCAAGGATATTGGAGGCTCAGTCAACTAACAGCCATCATCCTGGAGGCTCAAGGGTATTTCCCAGGGGACCGAGTTAGATCCTGACATGGAAGTTTTAAGAATTTGAGATCACACAGTGTAGGCCAGCAGTACGTGCTGTACATTAGTGGGTGCAGGCAATGAATGTGAACTCATTTTCCACTCAGTCCATGGGGCCCTGAGTAGGTGTGTTTTACGCTCTGCAGGAGAAGGATTAGGGAAAGTCAACATCTCCCTCCCACTCAGTGCCCTGGACTCAGCCACCTGCACTGACAGGTTTTCTACTTGAGCTTCTTGGATTTTTCCTAAGGAAGATTTTCAACAGCACCACCTACTCCCAGTGTGTCATCGCGGTCCCCCACACACTCATCTATTCCACACATCCTTATCGAGCCCCCACCATGTGCCAAGAATCGTCCTAGCGACAAAGGAGAACGAGACAGGCATGGTCCTTGCTATCATGCAGCTTACATTCTCCCGCAAGGAAGACAGATAACAAGCGAGTGAAAGAACAAAGAAATAAGACAATTGCTGGTGTGAAAGTCACAATAAGGAATATCAACGAGGGCAACTTCGTAGGCGGTGACAAGGCAGGGGGTGGGCAGAGAAGGTAGCTCTGAAGAAGTGACACGTAAACGGAGATACAGAGTAAACTCATGTCGAAAGTCAATAAAGAAAGAAAGAATACAGAATAAGTTTCGAAATATTATCTGTTAGCATCTGAAATTAACTGCTATTAACAAGGGCTCACTAAAGTGGCTCGACTAAGGTAGAGGTTTATTACTCTCGCATAAAATAAGTACAGGCGTAGGCGGCCTCAAGATAGTATAATAGCTCACCAGGGGCCTAGCTCTTTCTATCTTTCTATCTAGCTCGTTCCACCATTTCCGGTGCTTCACTTCTAGCTTTATGATCGCATCATGGCTCGAGACTGCTGCTAGAGCTCCAGCCATTATATCCGTATTCCAGGCAAGAAGAAGAAAAAGAGAAAGGGGCAATGGGGTCATTGCCCAGCTATCTCTCTCCTTTTGGAGGAACTTTCCTGGAAATTCTGCCCAATTTTTTTGCAGATCTTTGACCAGAACTTAATCTCACAGCCACAACAAGATGCAAGGGAGGCAGAGTCTTTTAGCTGGGACTCGAAGATACCGGGTAGTTAACTAGTCATCTCTGCCACCAGAAGCCAAAAGATACTTTTACCCCAGCATTGGAGAGCACGCACTTCTGCTGAGAATTTAAAATGGGGCAATTTCTCCACAGATGGCACCGATGATCTAAATCAGAACTTAGAGGCTGACTACTCCATCCCAACCCTGGCCCACCCTCAACTCTCCCTTGACTTTACCCCTTGTATTAAAGTCATTTGCATACATTCTTTTCTCTTTCCTAAAGAATAAGGAATGAGTTGTTTTGTAAGCACCTGTTGTACCTTTCACAGCAGCCACCCAAAGTTTCCAAGTCCTTATTCCTGGGACTTGTCAATGTGACCTCATTTGGAAAAAAGGTCTTTGTAGATGCGACTAAGACTTTTGAGATGAGATTGCCCTGGATTATCGAAATAGGCCCTAAATGCCATCACAAGTAGAGTTCTGAGGGACACAGAGAAAAGAGGAGGAAGCAATGAGACAACCGAGGCAGAGATGGGAATGATACGGCCACAAACCAAGAAGCCCCTGGAGCCACCAGAAGCTGAAAGAGGCAAGGAACAGAGAGATATTCCCCTGGAGTATTCAGAGGGAGATGGCTTCTGGCTTCTAGAACTGTGAGAGAATAAATTTCTGTTGTTTCAAGAGAATAAATTTCTGTTGTTTCAAGCCACCGCGTTTGTGGTACTTCGTTACAATAGCTCTAGCAAATGAAAATACTGAGGCATATCTTATACTATATGTACTAATGGACTGAAGAATTACAGTTTAAAAAAAACAAACAAACACAAAATTGTTGAAAAACCAGTAGAAAATGGAAAATAAATCACACCTGTGAGAATATAATGAAATTTAAGAAATCTCAATGGAAAAAAAACTGCAAATGTAGACAAAAAATTATAAAACCTTTATAATAAAAATGACAAGACTAAAATACTTAAAACTTGACAAAAGATAATAAAGCTGAAATATTTGAAGAATTCATTTAAAATTATTAGAAAAACAGCAAGACCCTAACATAATGGAGGAAACATATGAACAGTTTTTCATAATGGGAAATTCAGTGAATGAGCATGTGACATCATAATAAAAATAGTCACTTTTTATTGCATCAGGCTCTATGTTAGATTCTTCTCAGATCTCTACACAAATCCTGCATGGTGTTATCATGCCCATTTTATAGATGAATAAACTGAGGCCCCGGGAATATGGACACAGCTTAAGGAGATGGAATTTGAACCTAAGTCTGAGAAAATAATTACCATCGAAGGTAATCAATCATCAATTTACCATTAAAATAGCATTCATTTTACTTCTACTCTGTAGGACTAGGCACTGTGCTAGGATTGGGGATTTAAGATGGACAGGATGCCTCTCTTTTCCTTAGGGACCTGGAAACTGAGGGAGCAGGTAGACAAGCAAAATGTCAACCAAAGTCTGATAACTGCTGTGATCAGAATACAGAGGAGAACCAATACCTGTCAGAGAGTCCCATGCACAAACAGGCTGATCATCTGCTAACATCCAACAGTTGCACCAGGATGTGGCGCCAACTTTGGAAAGCATTTTGCAATTCATAGCAGGAGCCAAAACGATATTTGTGCCCTTTGACCTAGTATTTCACTCCCGGGAATTTATCTTAATAAAATTATTCGACCAAAGGAAAAAAAGAACTATGATACTATAGGTTTATTATAGCATTTCAAAAATAACAACAGGAAGCTGAGAGGAGGAATTTTGAAACATCCTGGAATAAATGCTTAGGCGTGTGTGACCGATGGATAAACAGGAGCAGAGATAAAGGTTCGGCAGGGCTGATCAAACTACCCGTGATAGGACTTCTTGCAGCCCTGGTTCCCCGTGGGCAAACCCATTGCCTGTGGCTCTGAGTCACAGATTTAGCCTGCCCTGGTCTCATAATGTGTCTCTAAGATGAGCTTCACTCTGACCCAGTCTGTACACAGCCAAGATGGCCAAGGTGAGGGGAAACTGTATCTGCAGAATGTGGTAGATAAACACGATGAAATTTCATTCAGCTGTTTGAAAAATCGAGGAAGGCTGGGTCGAAATACAGAAAAATGTTTCATAGCAGAAGGACAGTGACAGAGGACAGTGACGGGAAAGAGTTAATGGGTCGTGACAGATCAACACAATGGAACGTTATGGTAGCTATTTTAAAAAGGGTAATTATGAAGACCATGTAGGAACATGGAAAAACTGTTGGACATTATGATAAGTAAAAATACCTCATACACAACTATATATGTGAACACATTACATAAAAGTTTCCGCTATTTCTCATTTCTATAACGTTATGTAATTTTTATGAGAAAAATAAAAAGCGGTATGCAAAATTTTTTGAGTTACGGCGGGATGAGTGATTAAAACTTTATTTTTTTATTAGCATTATCTTAGTGTTTTTTCAGTAAGATGAACAAAGCTTTTAAAAGATAATAAATTTCAAAATTAGGAGAACTCTTCCAAACCAGCAGAGAAATAAACTTTTCTTGCATTGCCTTCAGGAATATTGTTCTAAGTTCTAGTGATAAAGGATGAAGAAGCCAGAC
>NW_011888828.1:2121354-2137180 GCF_000151845.1 Pteropus vampyrus
CAACTATTTTTTTACATGACCTCCCCAATTAACACGATGATGACAATTAAAGAGGAATCCAACTGCTGGCTCTTGACAAACCCCTTCCTAAGTACAGAAAGAAGACAGGATCTGTACCAGGCGAGGGCCTTTGGCAGAGAGGTGTTCCTGGGGGACGGGAAAGGCCCTGGCCTGGTGTTAGTGAGCCCCGATTCCAAGGCAACGCCTCACACACAGCCCCCAGAGCAGGCCTGCTCCCCCTGCACCTGCAGCCTCCTAGACACAGATTCCTGGAGTTCAGGATTCTCATGGGCTCACTCATGTAGATGGGTATTGAGTTAGATAAACAAACTTCACATTGGTTTCGATTTTATAAAAACACTATTCTGGGGAGATGGTGAACCTTGAGAGGCCTGACCCATCCAGCCTAGGGGCTGGCAAAGTACAGCCCGTGAGCCAAATCCAGGACTTGTGAGCTAAGGATGTTTTCCAAGGAATGAATGTTTTTTTCAGTGAGTTTTTTCCAAGTTTTAATGGTTAAAAAAAAAAAAAAATCAAAGACTATTTTGTGACAATGTGAAAATAGAATGAAATTCACATTTCAGTGTCCATAAATAAAATTTTAGTGAAATACAGCCACACTGATTCCTTTATTAGTCTGGCTGCCTTCATGCTGCAGTGACAGAGTTACAGAGACTATACGACCCACAAACCAAAAAACATTTACAAGGTGGCCTTCTATAGGAAATGTTTGCCAACCCCTGGTCTACATCAATACTTCATATATTAGTGTAATCTTAAATAGCCTATTTTCTACGTAATTATAAATAACTCAAAATATTTTGGTCCCGACAAGGTCTGTCGGTAGATAGGCTAAATATAAAATACTGGAAAGTTAGACGTTCCTTCTGGGACTAGGTTGAGGATCTAAAGACAAAGGTTATAGAGCTGGGACACTGTCACATGACCATAGCTGGATCTTTCTACCTCCCTTAGCTTAATCGTATCTTCATCCTTCGGTTAGCTGCAAGGCTAGTATTCAGCTGTGTACACAGGTGAAGGCAAACCAGTTATTAAAACAAAAACACCCAGGGGAAGGGGGAGGTAGAAGGGAGTCAAAGGGGTCAAATATTTGGTGATGGAAAGAAATCTAACTTTGGGTGGCAAACACACAATGCAATATATACATGACATACAGTTGAATTGTACACTTGAAACTTATTTGATGTTATTACTGTCACCCCAATAATTTTTAATAAAGTAAAAAATCAAACCAGAAATACCTCGGTAGCAGTTGGTGAATAACTGAGCCCCAGAGGGTTCTCTGGCAGCCCTGGCCTCTCCCTACGATCCCTTCCCCTACTTTTCCCACTACTTCCCTAAGATTCAGCAGCTAAAAGGTTAACATCGGGCACTATTGAGCTTGCCAAGATCTCCCCATCATCACAGCCCGTCAGGGCCTGGGCCTGGGCCTTACTGGTTATTAAACAGTTTAAATATCATCCCTTTCCAGTGCCCCCACGCACTCGTCTGCCAGTAGGATGTATTCGTTTTCTTCTAAAACACATTTTCAATCCTTGGGCTTAAATTCTGTCCTCTACAATAGTCATAATCTTAAAGTTCTGATCTTTTGTCAGACCTCAGTCCCCAAGTAAGCAATCGAAATGAAACGAATCTTCCCAAAGTGAGCTACAGGCCGGAAAGCAAGAGTGTGAACGTTCACAAACTCTGGCCCACTGGGTTTTGCGCCACACAAGGCGCCATGGCCAAGAGGAAAAAGCTGACGAACCCGGTTGTCTGGTAAGCAGGGTTGGTTCTGACAAAGCCCACTCCCCAGAGTCCTCTCAGCTCTTTCCAGCAACTCCAAGTCAATGCATCTTCCAGAATGTGCCCGCCTCTGCCATGAGGATCCCGTAGGAACGGGGGCGAAAAGAGGAAACCAGTCTCACCAACGCGGGGCACGCCAGCTGCTGCTCACCAGACCTGGCACATGCCCGTGAGAACGGCACATCCCCACACTCATCACCCCAACCGACCAAGGAGAACTGGATACAGCGATCAGACTCTCCTGCAATTCAAACCTGCTCAGGGAAGGCGGCCTCTTAGTTGCCTCTCTCAGGGACTCTATTCCGGGTTTGTTGGCATGCAAATAACCCTCTTTCCTCAGACAGGTGTCCTAGCAACTCAAAGTTTTCGGGAACGGAGATGAACCTCTCGCACTGCTGTCTTAACTCTCCTGGGTGGAAGGGGTCACAGGAAGCCAGGACACCTGGGTTCAAATCCAGGTTCTGTTACTTCAGCGGGGTAATTTACCCAGCAGGGTAATTCACCCATCTGCAAAACAGGGCTAATGTTAATCCTGCAACCACAAGGATCTGCCTTAAGGCTTAAACAAGCTAAAATGAATAAAAGATCCTGCAAACATAGAGCCTTTGTGTTGTTGTCTCTCTTAGGTTATTCATGCGGCTCCTTGGGAAGTAAGTGAGGATGGTTAGACCCTCCTCCGGGAAAGGAGAAAGGGAAGAAAGGAGCCATCCATCTCCCACTGCCCTCTAAATAACGATGACGCAAAGCCCTGACAAAGGTCAGGGGAGGACAAGGAGGAAGCTAATAGCTTGGAGGAACCACAGTTAACCCTGCTTCATGTTTTACATCTTTTTCCTTTTTTTAATTTGGAAACAGTTTAACTTTAATCATATTCAAAGTATCAACTTTTTCATATTAACTTTAATCAACTTCAGTGATAATCAAACGCAAATTAAAAGTATAATAAAATATAATCCTCCTCCTCTGTGTATTCTTTTCTCTGACACTCTTCCTTCACCTAGATCCAAGCTTTTTATCCGTATCAGTTTCTTTCTCTAAAGAACTTCTTCTAACATTTCTTAAGCAGGACAGGTCTAATGGCAACAAATTCTCTCCATGTTTGTTTGTCCAAGAAAGTCTATTTCTCCTTCACTTTCGAAGGATCATTACAAAGAGTAGAGAATTCTAGACTGGTGGTTTATTTCTCTCAACACTTCGCTCTCTTCTTATTTGCATAGTTTCCGAGGGAAAGTCATTCGGATGTAATTCTTTGTTCTTCTGTAAGTAAGGTGTTTTTTTTTTTTTCCCTCTGGCTTCTTTTAGGATTTTTACCTTTGATTTTCTGTAGTTTGAAAACGATATGCCTAGGTGTGCTTTGGGGGGCACTGTCCTGCTTGGTGTTCTCTGAGCTTCTCGGATCTGTGGTTTGGTGTCTGACATTAACTTGGGGAAATTCTCAGTCATTATTGTTTCAAATATCGCTCCGTTTCTTTCTTCTCCTGGTGTTCCCATCGCGTCTTTTGTAGCTGTCCCACAGCCCCTGGGTATTCTGTCCTGCTTTCGTCAGCCTGTGTTCTCTTTGCTTTTCAGTTCTGGAGTTTTATAGTGAGATATCCTCAAGCTCAGGGAATCTTTCCTCAGCTGTTTCCGGTCTACAAATGAGCCCATTGAAGGAGCTTCCTGTCCTCATCGCTTTCCGGGTCCCCACCTCCAGCCTCGGCCCCCTTCCAAGGCATCAGAAACCTCGCCCTGATATGTCACTCATTTGTGCAAAGAACTTTACTTCCCCACAGCCCTAGGACTGTGACCTGTAATCCTTTGCAGATAAACAAATGGGGATTTCTAAGACCCCAGCTGTCTGGCCTTCGCCTGCCTCTCCAACCTGATTTCCTCAGCCTCCTTACCCGGCCCCAGCCAGAAACTGCGGCTGCTTCCTTTGCTGCCCCTGACACCGCTCAGGGGCTTTAGGGGGAACGGGTGGGTATTTGGCTGAGTTCACTGCACTTACCTCATCGGTATAGCTGCTGCCAAACCCTGCCGCCTACCCTCCCTCCTCCTCCACTGGGCAGGAACTGTTATAACTCAGTTTCACAACTATTGCAAGGTGAACTAGGGGCCCCGAGTGCAGCTGGGTGCTTTTGGAGATGAGTATTTGCAGTACAACAATGATGGTCCCTCACCCCTTTGCCCTCCCATCTCCTGCTCCTCCCATTTATCTGCCAGATCCACCCTGAGGTAGGAATTAGGAAGTGACACTCCCGTGCTATGTATGTGTTATTTGCAGCCACCGTTTTCCATGCCGCCTGCCCTGGCCCCTTCCTATAGCTCCCCCTGGCCCAGGCGTCTGTCTGGAAGCTGTGGACGGTATAGATAATGAAGAGAGCCCTGGGTGAAAAGTGAGCAGTTTTGGCTGCTGGCAAGCAGAGAGGCAGTGACGGAAGCTGACCTTCATCAACTAGCCCTCAGGACCATGGGGATCCAGCTTCTGGAAACTCCTGTCTTAGGCTGTCCCCAAGGCCTCCCGGAAAGGGATCTGGCTCATGCCAGACTGCTAGGGCTGCTGCTCCATACCCCACAGTCCCGGGGGCCTGTGTTCCAGGCTCCACAGCAGAAGTGATGGGAGACCCCAGCCCCACCACACCCCACACCTCAGCATCATGCACGGTGCCTAAAATAGCACTGGAGGTGTTCCCTCGACATCTGCAGAGCACCTGGCACATCACACCCTGGCTCTGAGCAGACGGTCTAATCTGGCAGTGCAGAGATAGAAATGGAGCCACAGAGTTTAGTGATTTGGGTACCAAAGCTCAGGACGTAAGTCTCAGATGGTGGTTTTGAAATAGCACCTTTTCTTTCTAATAGGGAGAGAAAGACCAGACTCATAAGAAGGAGTCTGAACAGTGTTTCCCAGAGTGTGTTCCTGTAAACACCATCCCCGCCAGATGCCCAATGGAAGAAAAGTGTCCTTAGGTCAAATGTAGAAATCATTGCACACAAGCTGAATTTATATTAAAGGCTCTGAGAAGTTCTGAAACCAAGGAAATGGTCTAACCCAGGTGTTTTCTTTTGCTAGGGCAATAGCAACAAAGCATGACAAAACTGAGTGGCTTAAAGAAGGAGAATTTCTTATCTCACCGTTATGGAGAGCAGAAGCTGGAGATCAAAATGTTAGCAGCGTTGGTTCCTTCTGAGGCTGTGAGGAAAGGCTCCATTTCAGGCCCCTTCCCTAGCACCTGGCATTTGCTGCCAACCTCTGGTGTTTGTGAAAGCCTCACTCCCATCTCTGCCTTCACCTTCACGTGGCTTTCTCCCGGCGTGAGTGTCTGTGTCCAAATTTCCCCTTTCTATAGGGACGCCAATCATATCGGATTAGGGGTCCACTCTACTGGATGAGCATGACCTCATCCTAATTACCTCTGCAACAACCCTATTTCCATATAAGGTCACATTCTGAGATACAGAGGGTTAGGATGTCAACATATGAATTTTGGGTGGCACAATTCAAGCCATGACACCAGGTTTTCCCACATTGAATCTGGAATTGCTTGTTCTCGAAAGAAGTTGATATAGCTCAGGGAACCAGCACTCACACTCCCAGGAAAAATCAGTCCCTAGTCTTGAAACTTCCTCAAACTTGGTGTCACTGGAGAATCGGCCACCACCTTGAATGCCACTCTAAGCATCAGGCCTCAGCCCTTGATGGGAGCAGATTAAAGATCAGCTCAAATGAGAGGAGGCTCCAAGGGCTCAACAAGGAGCAGCCTGAGCCCTGCCTGGAAGAGAAACAGGATCAATCAGCACTGGCTTGCTCCTCATCCAGCGCTGGAAGTTGGCAGGGGACACCACACACAAGACCTGCCCTCCAGGAAAGAAAGAGTGATGCTCTCTCGGTATTCGGCAGCCCCAGAACATTCAGTTTCCAGATTTCAGTGAGGAGCTGAATCTCTGAGACATGCATGGATGTTGTTTATCTGGGGCATGAATTTGACACGTCAGATGGAGCTGAGATATGGGAATCACTGAGCAGTGAGTGGGCCTAGCGAGCACTGGCCCAGCACCAGCATCTCTGTGTGGCCCCACACACTCCAGGGAAGGGATCAGGCTTTCTTGGGGAAGAATGGCCCTTTCCAAGCTCTTAATTCTAATTATCCCAAGGAACAGAGGGGACAGAAATCTTCTTATTAAAGTGAGATGCCCATGGGTCCTCAACGAATCACCAAAGTCGACACGCTTATCATATTAACTAGAGGGGTGCCCAAAAGCCACGGTAGGGAGACTGTGCTGAGACATCACTGACACAAAAAGTCACACTGCAGGACACTAGAAGGGTGGCATGTAGATGAGCCCAGAGAATCAGTTAGGCCAGAAGAGTAGGAGGAAACCTCTGGTTGGGAAGACGAACGTGTAAGAGAGAATACACCTGAAATTTAAGAGACCAAAGACATCTCACGAACATTTTGGAATATTTGAGCAAACACGTATTTCCTTGAAACTTAGAAAAAGCAGTTGTAAAACAAATTGAAAAATGGTATTACTTTTAGGGTAAGTGGTAAACAAAGAATTGATTAACCCAAGATAAAATATAGGCCGATGATATTATTCGTAGGTTTGAAGAGTTTAAATCATTAGTCTCAATCATGGACTATAAATTTAATTAAGCAAGTGATAACTGGGATTCAACATGTCCAGAGGAAAGGCTCTAAAATGGCTCAAGCAGTCTTTGAGCCAAGAGCCCAGTGCAAATTTGTCATATTTACATAGTTCTGTCGTATTTACATGGTTCTAATTTTTAAAAAGTCCTTCTATTCTCTTTGATCTTCTTTATCCTGGTAACCACCCTAGCCTAATATAATGGAAAGAGGGTCACAGGCTTAAGAACCAGAGAGTCAGTTCATTTCTGATTCTACATCTCATGGAGGTAAATTTCGGTGAATTTTTGAACTTCATTTTGTCCAAAAAGGAAAATATCATCAAACTAGATTTTTATGAATCATTGAGATAATTTATGTAACGTGCTTGGCACATGGTAGATACTCAATAAAATTCGTTTCTTTCCCTCCTTCCTTCCTCGGGATTCTAGAGTAGAAAGTAGCTTTTCCCAAAGCAGAACAGCGCACAGATGGAGTGATAAAGTTCACCTAAATGTACACCTCTGTCTCACTTTTTTGCTTCTCGTTTCCCTCATTCCCTATATTAATGGGACTTCCTTATGAGCTGGAGGGCAGGCAGGCCTTCCTTGCAACTCCCATCTCTGGAGAGGACCTGGACGATGGCCTAAGGCTATGTTCCGTAAGAACAAATTCACAGCTTTTAAGAGAAGTAACTTGTTAATAAGTAAAACATTTAAACATCTCCTTCTCTTTCTCTCTCTACTTTGTCATTGTGCACCAACCTTGTTAAAAACAAATGTTCTTTGTTATTTGTATATTTATGCACCCAGTTCCAGCAAACAGTGGGGCAGAAGGAAGACTCACAGCCCAGTGAGAGGGAATACAAGTTAAGACGTCCTGTGTGAAAAGCTATCTTTCTGTTAAACGTTTAATAACCTCTCATATTTTAAATACCCTAAAGAACCATGCTTCTTTACCCTAGGCGAGTGTCCCTTCTTAGGCCAAGTCCCCTGACTCCCCCAGCCAGATGAAAGCTGCTAGGGTGACCACCTTATCCAGTCTGGCAGGGACTATTCTGTTTTTAGCACCAAAAGTCACACATCCCAGGAGGCTCCTTGATCACCCTAAAGCTTCCACAGGTCCATTCCAATCTTGGGGTTTCCCGCGAGTCCCCTAGGCTCCACGAGACCCCCAGCTGACACTGGATTCACCCCCCGGAACTTACCAAGCTCCCTCCCCACTGCAGAGAGCTCCTGGGGGTTGGAGGTGGGGGACTCCGCTGAGCTCCCCCCAGCCAGCCAGCTCTCCCTCACCCTGGCCGGGGGGCTTTCACTGTGGACAGTGGCATACCAGACACATACATACATTATCTTACATGATTCTCCCAACCTTTGAAGATGAGTAAATGCGGACAACGAACAATAAGCAAGTGATGGATCTGGATGAAAATTCAGGTCTGGCAAACTCTAGAGCCCATTCTGCAAAAATAGGAATAAAAAAGAGTATGTGAAGTTGGCGGGGGTTGGGGGGGTGGCGGCAAGTCATTAGGGTAAGTCCTGAGCATCTGCCGAGGCCACCCCACCCCACCCCCAGCTTCCACCCCCAGAGAATTAGAATGTGTGGCAGAGGCGGGAAATACATTTTTAAAAAGCTCTCCAAGCTGTTCTGACACGTCCCCACACCCATCACCACACGAGGAACACGGAGAAAGGCCTGGCTCTTCAAAACGGAAGGATAGGAAAGAGATTATCTTTCAACTTTTATAGATGCGTTTAAACATCGAGATCTATAAATCTCTCAGGAACACGGCTCCAGGTCCCGTAGGGTGGCGACTCCTTCTTCCACATCCCTCCTCCTTAGGAGGAATTGGGCCATGAAGCTGGTGTGTTTCGGAGACAACTGGTTTTACCTTTCAGAAACATGATGCTGAGCTTTCCCCTGGGCACAGCTGGAAGGGGTCACCCTTGAAAATAAACCAAGCCCAAGGCCCATAAGAGATCCCTGTGAGCCTTTAAAAGTCAAAGTAAAGCCTTAGTACCCCCACCTAAGTAAGATTTTTCTCACTCTTTTTGTGAATGTATCAATGCTCGACTGATGTAAAAATTTTTAGGGGCGGTCAGAATGTATTTATCACCAGCCAAGGCTTTGGACAGCTAGATGGTTCAGGACCTCAGGCCAAGATTTCCTGAGAATATCTTTTAATCTCTTATAGCTGCAAAATGAACACACCTCTAGTTCCTTTCTAGAAGTCCAGGGAAATATCTCTTTAATGTTGTTAAATTATTTTGTAAAATGGAGACGTATCTAAGTCCTTCCTATAATTCCAAGAAAGTACTTCCTTAGGCCATTGGGAGGAGATAAAGGAGACCGTCTCTTGCTGGCTGGTTCCTTTGCACCACAAAACCTCACTAGCCATTAGTTCCCATTGGCCTCCTGGGTCAGCTTTGGCCTCCAGACCCCAGGCCTTTAACTCAGTGAATGAACATGGCTCTCTATACCGAGCACCTGCGGGCCAGGGGCCTTCCCATGCAAACGTGTTCCTTGAGGTCCATTTGATTCCTCAGGCATCAGAGTGCCGGCACATGGTCAGCACTCAATCATAATGTTTTCTTGTTTTACTTAACATTATTTCACTTAATTTCCATCACAACCCTGAGATGGGCATCTCTCCACTTAACAGGTAAGGTTCTGGAAAGTTCGTTGACTCTCCCAGGTTCGTGCCACTAGAAAGTGACACAGTAGGATCTCCTGGCTCTAAGCCAGCACTCCTTTCCCCATGACTCTTGTTTTCACAGGTGAGCAAATTTCCTCACAGAATAAGCATGCACTGGGTGCCCACTGACCTAAGTTCTGGGGCTACGAATAAGTACAAGACACCAACAGAGTACGAAAGGGACATGTAAAGGGAACGTCTCATCTCTGAGTGACAGCGAGCACGGAGGTGTGTTCTGCTGCTGGGAGGAGCAGCACGAAAGAGCGAATGACCCTTGAAATGGGTCCTGAAGGGTGACAGAGGTCTCCTGACAGAGGCAGCTGGGGTAATGGGGAGGCAGATGGCCAGTCCCACTGAAGGCAGTTTGGTTCTCCAGGAGACTGGGCAGGTGGGGCGGGGAAGTAGTTCATAATGGAAAGGAAGGGTCCTTGTCCTTCATCTGCCCCGATCACTTGCCCTCCCACAGGTATCTGTCCTTCTCCAACTCTGAGAAAGAATTTTGCCAAAGTAGCTTCAGGTGGCATGACTACAGAGCTGGGGCATAGGGGCACCCGTTTAGGGCAGAATCAGAAAGGACTGTGTTTTCTGGCTTTTCATAATGTGTAACTTGGCCCCGGGCAGAGTGGACGCGCTGGACGTCCGCCACCCGTCCCTTAGGGATCCCTCCCCACTCTGGTCATGAGGTGAGTCTACAGGCAATTAAGGTGTGTCACTGGGCCCTTAGGCCTGAACAGCACCCACTGTTCATCTTCCCCCAGTAACTGGGAGAAGTTTGAATGGGCGGCAGGAAGGAGGGACAGTGTGAAGAGGCCTAACTCCCTGCCTGTCTCTGGGATCCTTGGCCACGCTCCGAGCGTACCCTCGCATCTGTTGGTACCACTCCCCTCACCCGCACCCCCATTGGAATGAGAATGGCTCTGGTAGAAACGAAGAGGCAAAGAAATGCAGTCCGGCTTACACAGCAGAAGCTTGGGAAGGTCTGGCCAGGCATTCGGAGCCCTGCCGTTGCTGGGGCCAGACAAATTCCCAAGATTCCTGGCCTGGCAGGACAATTTCAGAGGTTTGGAGGTCACTGCTGTCCCTTTTGCCTGACCCCCACCTCCCCTCTACCCACTTTCCCCACCTGCCACTCCTTTAAAAAGTACAAAGTGGGGAAGCTTCGCCCACAGCTGCTGGGCAAGTGCCCTGCTCTTTGTAGGTAGAGCTCTCGGATCCAGAATATTCCTCCAACGGCACGTCCAAAGTTCCGAGCCTGAAGGTGGTGCAGATTGGCACTTTCAACCCCTTCACTTATTGCAACCCACCCCCAACTTGCCTCTGGCTCTGGCCATCCTGGCTCCCTGTGAGGAGTCATAAGCGTGAACAATTGAGTGTCACAGGAGCAGTGATATATGAGTCTGTCTGACCAGCTTGCTTTCTCTCACTAATATGTCATTCACGGTTCCTAAGCCTGCTGCCCTGTGACTGAGCATGAATCAGGGAGGAGAGGAGGTTGCCAGGGAGCCCTTCTTTATCACCTGAAGTGTCACCGCTGCTGGTGTCTCAGGCGTGCGTCCTTCCCGTTGGGCTGAAGTGGGAAAACCCCGGCATGGACTGAAGTTCACAACCCTACACCTGTTGGCGTCCAAAGAGCCCAGGGCGCTAGACCCCTGGGCACTGTACCTACTTTCGAAGTGACACGTGAACCTATAAATTAAAAAAACAGAAGAAGAAAGAGGTTGCATGAGTCACTGCACTCCGAGGGAGGGGAAGGCAGAGATCCTCTCCACTCCTTCCTCCCACCTCTGGTTCTCAAGGCCTAAACTGGTCCTCTCTGCAAAGCAGGATTTTCTTGGTGGTGCCTGAACTCAGATCCCCTTTTGGGCTGGCCCCGAGAGCACTCAGCAAACCAGATCTGCTTGCCCTGCTGGCAGTGGAGCCATGCCAAGGGGATTTACTTGGCGGAATCTGGGATGTGACAAGTGGACTGGGAGCCTCTTTAGCCAGCAGATGTGCTACAGCCGAGAGCTCTGGTTCCCAAGGGCCACCTTCCTTCGCCTCTCTCGCTGTGTCTCAGCTCTACCCTGCCTGTGGTTTACGGCTGCGTGAGCCCCCCTGCCCTTCCTCCCACTTGGGTTCTCAGCAAAGGCCCAGAGAGCACAAAGCCGCTTTGCACTTGTATAGAATGCATTGGTTTAGAGGCCAGGTTTCTCTTTATGTGTTCTCTAGAGCTTTGCCCGCTGTTTGGTGAAGGATTTTTAACAAAGACCTCTCCTCCGAGAGGCTATAACCACAGAAGAGGGATTCTGTGGGACTAGGCGCAGAATGTCTGGCTTGAACCTCCTGTGTGCTCTCTCTGTGGCTAGAAGGAGACAGGAGGTGACCTGGTTCAACAGCTTCCCCGTGCAGTAAAGGAAAGTCCATGCCTTGTCCCTTGTCACACAGTGGCTTCTTGGCTGGACCAGAGCTGCCCCAAGCCTACTGGTTCTCAGTGTCTTCGAGGCACTGTCAGCTCGCCCTATCATAGTTCCTGTATGGCAGTGACCAGTGTCTACAATGCCTTCCACAGTTCCATGATAATTTCCTGTCTTGCCCCCACCTCCACATCCACCAGCTTATAAGCTCCTTGGGACTTTGTTTCTCTGGTCATCACTGCATCCCAGGGCCTGAACAGTGACATGTAGTAGGCCCTCGGTGGATAATTGTGGACTGACGGTTGGGCCCGGAGTCCAGTGCCCTTTCCATGACGCTGATCTGCCTTTAGCAGCTCTAGAAACTGAGGGTTTAAGGAGAAACCTCAAACCAGAGACTCACTCGGGTGAGTAAAACAGTTTGTCTTTACTAGACCTTTACTGGTGTGAACCAGGCTAGTCGCAAACTGGACAAAGAAGGAGAACAGCTCTGCGAATCAATCCCTTGGCTCCAGGCTTGGCACCAGAGAGGTGGCCTCACCCACCGCAAGGCAGGAAGACCTGTTGGATGACTCAGCTGCTGGAGAGCTCGGAACCCGGCTGCAAGCTCTCCCTGGACGTGCAGGAGGCAGTGCTGGGAATGTAGAGGCCGTGGCGGGACCACCTGCGGAGCAGGGCCGTGTGTGTGTGTGTGTGTGTGTGTGTGTGTGTGTGTGTGTGTGTGTGTGTGTGCTGGCGCAGCTGTCAGTCTGCGTGTGTGTGTGTGTGGCGAAAGGGGCCTGAGGTAAATGTATTCCGATGAGCACTATTAACAGCGAGCCCCCCCCCGAGGAGAGGAGTGGCTTGGGGGTGCTAGTCAGGGCAGGCGACTCTGACTTCGTGCTGTGTACATTTGTATAGCATAAGTGTTTAAAATAAAAAACTACTATGAATAATTAAAAATAAACATATCCTCCCCGAAGCAAAAATAGCTGTGTTTTCACCTCCTCCTTCTTCGGAGGTCTTAGTCTGCCTGGCCTGTAGGTAGAACTATAAACCCTGTCCAAACCATAGCAAAATAGGAGGATTCAAAGATACAGAAGAAGGTCTAGGCTTCGAATGTTTAGACCCGTGAGGAATGAGGTCAAAGGTTTCATTGACCAACGGGTCAAATAACTCGCTGGGTTCCATGGACACAAATTGCCCCTCCAACCCCAAGCGACCACCTTCTTTTTTTTTTCTATCCAGTTTCTCAGGCCTTCACTCCCTGGAGACACCGGCAGAGATGAGATTTAGCATCTAAATGACCCCTCCGCTCCTAGCGCAAACAATGTACTCACGATATGTGATGTGGCAGCACTTTCCAAACCTTGGGTTGCTCCAGATCCCCACAGGGAACTTTCGCTGGGCTTTGCACCCTGCTGACACTTCCCGAGGTTCACCTACAGCCCAGACAGGGCAAGAAGTGAGGGAGGCGAGAAGGAGGAAGAGAGGAAAGAGTGAGGTCAGCGCAATGTCACGGGCTGAACTTCTTTAAAAAACCAGAATTTATCATATACATTTTTATTTTGAAAAATAAGCTCCCTGGTGATTTGACATCTCCCTTTGAAGAGATCCATAGCTATATGTCACTCTAACCAACCTGGGCCGAAACATGTCCCCAAGTCCTGTTTCCAACTGAGATGACGGAAGCCTGGATCTCTTTCGAAACTGGCATAAAGGTGCTGGAGGGCTGCAGAAGGAAGTGAGTGTCATCAACTTTGAAATGACAGTAGAGGCCAACGCTTGGCACCATTTCTAAGCATAAAGAGCGCTTCTCTGCCAGGAAGCTGGATCTAGCCCGGGGTTTTCCTGGTCAAACAAGGTTGTGCCGACAACAGATTTCATGGAAGGCCCTCCAAGGCGGCCCGGCAGGGCACTGCCTGCTGCTGCTGCCGCCGCCGCTTCTGGAAGCTCAAGGGCTGAGGGGAAGTTCCACAGCAGAGGCTGCACCAGCTTTCAACTTGGCCACCTGGCACGGGATCTGAGGTCAGGGGACAAAGAAGAGATTCAAAGGAAACAAACCAACCAACTGGCCTGAGGGTGGGGGCAGTGGGAGGAGGAGAATAAAGACCTGAAGGCAACGGTAACCCCCAAAGCTTTCCCAGAGAGCAGCCCAGCCTGAAAGTCCAGTTCGGTAAATGGGTGGAGAGGAACCGAAAACTTCCCCTCAGCAAAGCAAATGTTGAAGTAAACAGAGAGATAACCATTTCTCCCCCGGGTATTGAGGCTTCCTTAGTATAGCATTATTAAGACGGTCCTACTAAGTTAGAAGGCTGTTTTTTAGGGTTCACTTCTAGGAGAGAGAAACCACAAGGTTCCCCTGTTCTGGCCTGTGAGCACAGGTGCCAAGGGGAAGTGCCCTGGCCAGGGCTGCGCCTCAGAGGTGTCAGCCTGCCACTTCCCTCCTGAGGACAGGGACAGCCAGGGAGCCGGGGCGGCCTTTCCTGGGGTCTCGGTGGGGCAGGGACATGTCTTTCATCCTCCAAGGCTGATAATTTCCCCACAGCCCTTTCTCTTGCATGTAGAAAACTTCACTGACTTTGAGGCAGCGGCCCCTACTCCACAGGGGAGATGTCTTTTGGCTCAAAAGGGCCCACCCACCGGCTCTCCAGATGATTCAGTTCTTCTCTGGACACCCGCGGCCACGAATTTATGCAAATGTATGAACTTCTACAGGGCAGATTTGCTCCTGCCACTCCCCTGCTTGCCATCGCTGCCCCCAGTCCATGTGGCCCCTTTGAGCTGTACCCCGCTTGTACCCTTTTGGTCTCTCCCACATCCCCTACCCTTGCCGCCTCATTTCCTTGCTCCCTAGACATGTTACACTCTTCTCGGCCTTGAACCTCATGCTCCGAAAACAGATGCTCGCTGACCACACTGTGCTGCTCTGACTCAGGCCTTTGCACAGGACGCCCTGCTCAGAGGCCTTTCGTCCACTGCTTTCTTGACAAAATTTGACCCCAGCCATCACCTCCTCAATGCTGCCACTTAACCACTCACTCTTCTCTGCTTCCAATGTCCTGAATGACAACTTGTTCTTTTTTTTTTTAACTCATCTCTGTGCATTATAATAATTACCGCCCCCCCCCATTATAATCATTATGTATCCCCTACTGGACAGTGACCTTGAGAGTTTCTCTAGACCAGATCCTCGCACAGGGTCAGGCACACAGTGACGCTCAATAAAAGGGAAAGGAAGAGTGGAAAGAAAAGAGAGGATGGTACCAGGTTAGTTGCTAAACTTGAAGTCAAAAGCTTTTCTAAGGCAAAAGCATCTGAGGTCAGAGCGGGGTCTAGGATAAGGCAGGGGAGGCCCCTGATCTCAGCTCGTGGCGTGCAGGCAGCCCCTGAGAGCGAGGCCTCCTCACATTTTGTGCCCAGGGTGCCTCTCTTCCCTCACCCTCATCCCGGCCCTGCCGAGGCTTCCTGCGTATCCCTCACAGCCCAAGTTCACTCACTGATTTATAAGTCCAATGGCCGCTTGCTGGGCAGCTACCACCTTAACTCTGCCTTAGGCATGGGGCATAAGACAGCTGTGAGGGAGAAATACACCCTGTCCGCCCTTGGAGAACTCACAGTCTGGGAGGAGAGAAGACAATCAAAGAGTAAATCAAATCGCCTTTAATTACAAACCATGGTGTGGGCTGTAAAGGAAGGGGATACGTGGCTTGCAAAAGCAGAGCTAATCAATGAAAGATGTGCCTTCCCCAGAGAAGCAGATCCAGAGCCAGAGCCAGACACCTCGGCCAAACAGCGCTGCCGTCCAGCGGGCCCCGCTCCAGCCCGGCCTCTCCAGCACCCTGCAGCTGTTTCCTCTGTCCCCACCTCCAGAGCAGTCTGGCAGTACCTAGCGACAGAGACTACACGCAGACTGTATGAGGCAGGAGTTCCCAAGGGACTCTCTCTGAGGTCCTTAAGGGGACGCGTGTGGAAATGTCCCCTGTGGCGCCGTGTGTGGTAATGTGTGCGAGTGAGCTAGCTGTCCATCAATAGGGGAGCAGGTAAGAACACCGTGGCGGCCACATACTAAGGTATTCTGTGCATCCGTAAGAATTAATAAGCTAGATGCACACATAGCGACGGGAAAGGATCATAAAACAGTGTGGAGTGAAGAAATAGAACGGGATTCACAGTATGCTATCGCTTCTGTAAATTAAAAACACACGTCCAAAACAATGATGCATATTTCACAAGGATCAAACCTAGATAGAGACACACACGTATCTAGAAGAGATACCAAATACATTATGGTGGATGCCTACGGAGGACAGGGGTAATGGAAGTGGAGATTACAGATGGGGGCAAAT
>NW_011888828.1:2137945-2145674 GCF_000151845.1 Pteropus vampyrus
TGTCCATCAATAGGGGAGCAGGTAAGAACACCGTGGCGGCCACATACTAAGGTATTCTGTGCATCCGTAAGAATTAATAAGCTAGATGCACACATAGCGACGGGAAAGGATCATAAAACAGAGTGTGGAGTGAAGAAATAGAACGGGATTCACAGTATGCTATCGCTTCTGTAAATTAAAAACACACGTCCAAAACAATGATGCATATTTCACAAGGATAAAACCTAGATAGAGACACACACGTATCTAGAAGAGATACCAAATACATTATGGTGGATGCCTACGGAGGACAGGGGTAATGGAAGTGGAGATTACAGATGGGGGCAAATAAAATAATAACCAGCATGAAAGGGCTTTGCGTAGGCCGATGATAATTGTGCGCCAAGGGCTGGGTATGGTCAGCTTTATTCTCTACTCCTATGGTCCAACACAGAACAAGACAGAATAAAAGCAACCAACCAACCAGTAAAAACCCTGCCTGAGGACACTTCACGGGGGTATGGCAATTTCACTCCATATTTTTCAGGGGCTGTAGACATTATTCTAACCCAATTTCCCTATTGTCAGGGTGAGAAACCCAAGGCCCAGAAGAGGTGTGCGAGCTGCCCGGTTGTACAGATTCTTCGTGGCGAGATGCAGGTTCTAGGCCCCAGCCGGCACTCTGTGTCCCACTCCCTGTCTGGTTCCATTTTCTGACTCCTCTGCCCCCCTCCCCGCCAGCGTTTGTTTAAAGGGCTTGGCCGTGTTTATGTTGGCACATGGGCGCCCGGTCCGAAGTAATCCACTGGTGTTAACTGGCCCTTCCTGCGTAGAATTCAAGGTGAAAAACTCAGAGTGAGCTGGGAGGCTCAGGTACTACTTTATCTTTGTTGTTTAGTGTTTTTTTCTCTTTCCAGGACAACGGCTTCAAAGCTCAGATGAGCTCATCGACTCACCTGGGCAGGTAAGTGCAGAACCTGGACAAGGCTTTAATGGGAGTGAATCCTGTTTGGAGGAAATGATATCACTGCGGTGCCAAGGGCGGGAGGAGCGAGTCTCTGAAGGACCCCTGTTTCCCACAGCCCATTCAGCATGCTCTCTGCCCCTGGCATGTCCAGAAGCCCCTGCACAGTGTGGGTATCATGCGGTGACGTCAACAGTTTCGCTGGAACCCACAGACCCATAAAACTGCAGACGAGAAAATTGAACAGGGTATTAACGTGGGCAGTTGGTGGAGGTTTATGACAGTAACGTTCCTGAGAGATACAGATGAACGGTAAATGGGAGGGAGCCTCCTGTAGGAGCAGCCTTTGTGAGGAGCTTATGCCAGTGACGCCTCCAAATCGTGTGTGGCCCCGCTTTTACTATTCGACCACAATATAGACACACAGGGAAAACCGCATATAGCATAAGGATTCCACATACCCATAAAATCAATGCCCTGAGCAAATCGCAGAACATTCCCAGACGGCAGAAGCCCTGCATGCCCCTTTCAAGTCACTGACTGCCCACCAGAGTCACCACATGCTGACTTCTAACAGCATAGGTGACTTATGTGTTCCCCATTTTAACCCCAACAGCAACAGGGTCTGTAGGTGTCAGCAGATAGAAACCCTGTGCTAATTGATTAAAGCCCTTCAAAAATAGTAGGTCCCTTGACCCCAGTTCTCTAGTGGGATAGGCAGGTGACAGGCAGCTTTCCCATTCTGGGGCTGCTGAGGCACAAGAAGAACTAAGTGACTTGAGGAGTCTCGAGGTCCCACAGTGAGTAAGCAGAGACCCGGCCTCTCGGGATGCTCGGGCTTGAGATGTGACATAGGTGTCTGGGACAAACTTCTGGCATGTTCCTCTAAGAGGCCTCAGTGGTGACACACTTCAGAGCATTAAAGAGGTATTGAATTGTGGGAAACAGCCAAACATTGTAGTCACATGTGAGACGCAATGATCTGGTATGCTCATATCACTCTAGAATTTCTTTAGAAATTCCTTTGGAGCCAGTCGATAAGCAATAGTTCTTTTATCCTGTGGCTTATCACATTGTGATGATCACATTGTGATGAAAGACAGGTAACGAGCCTGTTTGGCTACCTACCATTTTTCTCACACGTGGGGCCATCACAAAACAGAGACCTAACCAATTTTCACTAAGCATACAGGAAATATTAGAGAATAGAGATTATTCTCTAATAATCCTACTTATCATTTACTGAGTACTTTCTATGCACCAGGATATAAAATAGTTTTAATAACAATCCCAAAGGGTAGGCATAATTTCCCCCATTATACAGTTGAGAAACTGAGACTCAGATGGGAAGTGACTAACCCAGTTAGCAGAGTTGGTATTTGAACCAGGTCTGTCCAGCTCCAAAGCCCACACTCTCACCCAGCAGTCTTCACAAGTCCTCGGAAAGACGCTGCAGGACAATCCCAAAGACCAGAGATG
Organism: Pteropus vampyrus; assembly: GCF_000151845.1. Classification (NCBI taxonomy): domain Eukaryota; kingdom Metazoa; phylum Chordata; class Mammalia; order Chiroptera; family Pteropodidae; genus Pteropus; species Pteropus vampyrus. Next base: position 2,140,368 of record NW_011888828.1, read on the forward strand.
GGTGGGCTCTTGGAGCCCATTCTGCGGAGATGAGTGAGGCTCTGGTGTAAGGCGGGAGTGGATGGAGCAGAAGCGGGGGCTACGACGCGACCCGCATCTCTAAGATTATTGCCCCAAAACATACCATTAGAATCAAAGAACGTCAGCTCTGGTGGAAACTTGGAGGGCTTGGAGCCCCACCTCTCCTGGAGGAATGAGGAAACGAACATTTAGAAAGGGTGTATAACTAGCCCAAGGATGCCCAGGGCAGGACAAGGAAGTCTCTGCTCTGCCCTCGACATCTGGCTGCCTCCTTTCTCTGTCTTGCCCTCCTTGTAGCCAGGATGTCAGGTTTTATGTGGGCAGAGGACGCACCCCCCAGGTGGTCTCATGGGGGCGTGTCAGGGAGGAGTACGCTGGGCTGTGGAGACAGAGCCTCCCGCTCCTCATGCTGGTGGGGGTCTGGGTTGACCTTGAGGGAGACTCCAGGCACGGCGCGACCTGTTGGCCTTTCCCTAAACCAACGCTGAGCTTGCTGCTGTGTACAGACCACCGTCCCTTCACATAAATGCTGGGAAACATCTTCCTGGAGAAAGGAAGTCAGGAGTCAGGGAGGGAGGGAATCCCTTGAAGACTTTGGCCTCAAAGGTGAGATCATGGGTTTTGGAAGCAAATGCATTTTATAGATCCAATAAATTAGACACGACCTGCGATTTATGTGCTGTCAGGTGTCATGGAGCCCTGCCTTGCTTACTCCACTGGAGGAAAAAGCGGAAACAGGGACGAAGCTGGGTTCAGTGACTTATCCAAGGTCACCCAGCCTGATAGGGACAGAGTAGAGGTGAGGACATACTGCACTGAGTCAGTGGGCTGCTGTGGAGCCTGCTGGCCTCCCTGCCCGACCACATTGGTCTCTGAAGCCTTCTTGGCAAGCCAGCCCACATCACTCGGCCCACTGAGAAGTTGCCGGGTAGGGCTCTGACCTAGAATAGCAATAATTCCAAATACTTATACTGTCCTAATTAGTCATTTAACCCTCAAAACTGCTCTAAGGTTACATAAGACCATGATTCCCAAGCAGAGATAGATGTTAAGCACTTTGCTCAAGGTCACAGAGCCAGTCAATAGCAGAGCAGGCAGTTGCCGAGCTGCCGGTGGAGCGCAGGCACTCAGCCCGTTTATCTCCCCAACATCCTCTGAAAAGTGTTGGGACCCTTTGCAAATCAGGGATGCCGAGGTCATGTTTGAAATGCCCAATGGCTGCTCCTCCCTACTCTCACCGCCCAAAGGTGTGGTTTAGGGTGTCCAGGGCAGGTGAATGCAGCTCTGCAGTGGGGCTTTGGCCACCCCAGAAGAAGCTGCCTCTCAATGGGCATGAGGGTTTGCGGGGTGGCCATGAGGTTCCCATTTCTCTCAATGTAAAGTATAGGCCCAGTGCCTTCAATTGGGAGCCCTGGGTGCCACCACCTTCTCCTGCCTAGGCCAAGCAGGCAGAGGCAGAGAGACCTTCAGTGAGGAGGGGTGGTGGGTAGTGGTCTTCAATCACATGTTCCCCTAAGACACAGGTCCCTGACTCCTCCTCTCACCCATTCAATTCTGTCAGCTCACACGTGCTGAGCTCCTACTTAGTACTGGCCCTTGCTGGTCCTGGAGGGCTCCATAGATGATGCAACACCCCTCCCCCTTCCCATACATGCACCCCGAGGAGGCCACAGCCTAGTTCAGGAGTCAAACAACCACGACCAGTTGACCGACTGTTCTACGAGGCAGGTGGAGATCAGCATTTATAACCCCACGGGGTCTGAGAGTTCAGGGAGAGAAAGTTCAATTCCCAAAGCAAAGGTCAGAGGGGAGTTGATGGAGGGAAGGAAGTACTCAGTCTGAGCCTGGAGGGCGGGTGGGCTTCCAAGGAGCTGCTACACGACACGGGCCTGGGCACCCCGTCTTAGAATCCCTGCCAGACTCAGAGCTTTCCGGAATCGCAAGCTTTTCCTTAACTCCCACCAAAATCCTGTCATTAGGTGACTGTCCTCGTGTTCTGGAGCCCTGCCATATGGACAAAACCAAGAGGAAGAAACAGATGCTGTCCATGGCTCCAGTGGGCCCGACGCCCAGGAAGCATTCAGTGAGGGACATGAGGAGGATGACCGGCATGAAGCTTCTTCTCAGGATTCTTCAAGGCATAGCTGAGCCTCCCAGAGGTGACCCCTACTAGAGAAAGTAGCCTTCGGGGGTTACTGGATCAATTCAGCCAGAGTCGGGGCAGTCATTTCACAGGTTCAGAGTCATTTCACAGATGGAAACGACCTGGAGGCTCCAGCCCAGGGAGGTGGATGAGCAGCTTTGGTGTATACTCCCCCTGTCCTTGGTGATTTATCTCCATTTTGCTTTGGAACGACACAGAAGAAAATGAATCCCACCACCAGGCTTTCATCGTCCCTTTTTCAGTTTAAACTGCCTTGGTGGCCTCATCCTCAAGTGCTCAGACCTTGGCTGTCCTGGTCGTTTTCCTCTGTCATGCTCCAGCTCATCAAGATTTCTTCTGCGAGGTGTCCCAGGGCTGCGGACAGTGTCTAGATGTGGACTAACCAGCTGGACCTCATACTACTCCACGAATATGACCAAAATGGTGCTTTAAGTAGCCACGTGAGACCACTGGCTCACACGCTTCCTTTTCGCCTCTCCCGGAATGAATTCCTCCACTGAAAAGTGGGGATGACATGTTCTGGGTCACTGGGAGGGTGGGTGTGTGCTGAGTAACTTTCTGCAAAGTCGTGAGCTTCTTGGGGAAAAAAAGCGCTAGCCAGAATTCAACCCATTATGAGCTGGTTGAGAACAGCAGGACTCAGGAAAAGGCTGAGAGCATTGGGCGCTTCGTCCGGCTGCTTATCTAGTGACTCTTGCTTCTCTTGTATTGGAGTCCAACCTGGACTGGGAGTAGGAGGCCTTGTGTGGGTGGGGAGTCCGTTCTGCTGTCTTTCATTAGTGGCAAGAAGCCTGCCCTGCAGGCAGCCCACCTCTTCCTTCTCCTCCCTGGGGATGAGTCAGCTGATGGGAACCACTGGTGCCCTGGGAAAGAGGAAAATACAGCTGACCAGGGAGGCTGGCGTCTCCGTTCAGCCTTCCTGCATTTCCCAGACTAGCAAAATGGTTGTCCCTGAACATGGCAAGATTTGTCCAGATTCTCTCAGCAGCTCTCTGGGTCTGACGGGGAGCTGTTTCCTGCACGAAGTGGTGAAAAGTGAATTAATCTGTGCTGACAGCTTTGGAAAGCACCCGGCCTCAGTCTTCCTCCCAGGGAGTGCTTCCACACTCGACAACAGCAAGCAGGCAGCGTTCCAGAGTCCCTTCATCTGCGGGCATTCGGAACACCTCACGTGAGCCTGCACATTGCATCCAGCACTGAGTCAGCACCCTGGAGAGCTGCACCCCACCCCCTTCCTAACTGATGAGGTCAGCACAGATGCTGGCCTGCCTGGCCCCAGAACACAGCCAGTAGGCAAAGCTCCCAAGAACTGAGTTGAAGTCATGCTTGTGAATGCTGTGGAAAGCTCCAGAACCCAAGAGGCCCAGGGAACAAGGCTCCAAACATCAGCTTTGCTGACAAAATCACATTTGTGGGCACTCAGATGGGTGTGACGTTATTTAGCACTTATTCGCAAATTGCTTCATAGGCACGAATTGCAATCTTCCTAAAGGGCAGCCATTGCAAGACTCACGAAGTGTCACTTCCTATGTTCCCCTGATGCCATTGTTCTGGAAGCTCTGATGCTACATTACCAAGAGCTCCAGACTCAAGGGAGTGGCCAAGTATATGATTAGAGGTGCTTCTGTTTTAGGGTCCAAGTTAGACCACTTGCTCAGGGACTACTCAGGCAGCTCTGCCTCTACTCACGCGCTGAGGTCAGAGTCAATGTCTCTCTTCACTTGCCCAGGAGGAAACACACCTGTTGCCCGACAGAGGCTCGGAGAGGAGCTCAGCCCCGAGGACAGCTCACGAGCCCCACATCAGACCCCAGCCCTCTGGCCTCTCTCCAGCCCACTGTTTCTCTACAGCAGGGTGAAGAATGAACCCCCGGGAAACTGTTTAAAATGCAAATTTTAAAGTCCCACCAGAAAGATTTTGACTTGGCACAGATTTGGGGTGGAAGTCTTGGGTGATTCTGCGACACACTGAAGCACTCCCCATTATGGGAACGTGGGGGCCATTAGGTGCTCCCATCCGGTCAGAGGTCAGGGCACCGTGGAGAGCTCACCTCCAGCAGGGAACGTCCAGCTGCCACTGAACTAACCCACTGGCCCAGCTCCCAGCTGTCCTTGGCTCATGAGGCCGTGGTTCTGGCTACACAGGTGGCCTCCCCACAACCCTGCCATCTTCTCACTGGTTATCAGGAGGCTAAGGGAGTGTGGCTGATCCAGCCTTCCTCCTGGAAATTCGAAAGCCAAGGGCATACATCTTTCTATTGGGCCAATGTGCTATTGAAGAACAGACGACAAGTAGTCTCTGATAAAGAAATGGCCTACATTCATTGGAGTTGGTCTGGGAGATGGGAGCCCCTGTGTCTGACCTCAAGAGCAGAGAGGTCTCTTCTTATCTAGCAGTGGGCAGTGAACACCACTGGGGCCCTGAGGCTGCAGTGCCACAGCCTCTACTTGATGTCTTGAAGTAGGAGAGGAATGTTCCTGGCACCCTGGCATATTGCTCTAGAAACACTACTACAGGTGAGGTTCTCTTCTGTAGAAACGTTGGCACCATAGTCCACCCAAGGATGGACTCGATAGGTTTCCAATAGCTATTGTGGAAACCTACCTGTAATGCGTGACGTAGTTGCTCTGGGAAAATGCATTCTGAACTCTTTAAGTCTAATTGCAAGCAAACTTGGGGAACATCATTTGTCTGTGAATTAGGGACTGCTTGTATGACTAAGACCTTAACTCTCTCTGAGGAGACCAAGGCAAAGCCGAGGCCCTGATTCCAAAGGCTGGGCTTGAATGTGCCCATGGGACCTCAAGCAGAGTCCTCAATGAAAGGCTCAGCCACCTTTGTTCCACAGGCCACCCGTCGGGTCATGCCAGGCTCCTGGTGGGCTCTCGGTCAAGGTCCCATGAATGAGTAGACTGTGAGGGCTGCCTGGGGCCATGACCTTCTCTGCAGTGGAGTCCAACTGTCCTACCTACCAACCAGGAAGCCAAAGCCTCACTGCAGAGCTCTGGCCTGGAAGACAGAAAAGCCATTATCTTCAACTACAAGAATGCTACTTTTGTCTTCGCTGAGGTGATCCAGTGAGCCATGGAACATTTTACTGAAAGATGTTTGCAGATGAACCC
>NW_011888828.1:2147249-2151710 GCF_000151845.1 Pteropus vampyrus
TATTAAACTACATTACACAAAAGAACATATAAATGGACCTTTAAATACATTCAGTTCATCTTAAACAATTTTAGATAGAAACGTATGTACATTTCTCCATCATTCACTTAAATTATTTTTTCCAAGCTTACTACCGATAAAAGGTAATAGAATGATCACCTGCTAGCACAGATGCAAACACAGAAGTTGTCCACAGGGCTAAGAAAATAAAACACCACTTCTCAGGAAACTCAGTTTCTTAGATTTCAAAGCAACCACCATTTTGGAGGTGCTTTCTCCTGAGCAGGGTTTATGGGAGGCCTCTGCTGTAGAGATGCTGGGGGCTGGTTCTGAGGAGCTGATTCCAGGGCAGAGATGGGTGCCTGGTTGTTTGTGATGACTCAGACCCTTGGAGCTAGAAGGGCCTCTGGAGACCACCACCAAGGCCACGCCTCCACTTCTGCAGACTGGGAAAGAGGCTTAGGGAGAGGGTGTGAATTGCTGAAGTGATCTAGCATCAGCAGTGGAGCAGGGACTCGGACTCTGGTTCCTAGGGTCCCACCTAAGAGTCTCGACCCTGTCACTATCCTCAAATCCACAAATTTTCAACCTCTTTCATCCATTTCCCACCCACCCATGGGCTCTATGCTTTGAACGTTGTCTGCATGGTTAAATATATGACTTCTCAGGCTTTTTGAGATGGTGAAAAACAGCTCAGGACTCCCATTAACCATCTCTATGGAGCACCGGAAATACCTATTCGGGGCTATTTTTACAAGAGGTTTTGTGGTAAGGTGACTTAGTTCTTCAACCACCAAGTTTATCCTTTCAATTTAGCTGACTTATGGAAGTTGAATTTCCAATTAATTTGGACAGAAGGCAACATTGTGCAGGAGGGAGACTGTAATACATTTGTTGGATCTAAAATGAGGTTTCACTAATAAGTGACCAAAAGTGGAAAAAAAAAAAGGGGAGGAGGGCAATTTTTAAAAAACAAAAAAGCTCCAAGAATTCTCCCATTTCCCAATTAATCTCAGAGAGAAATAGTGAAGTGGGCACAGAGTAGAAGTCTGTTTTCCAAGCTCACTACCGAGAAAAGGTAATAGAACAATCACCCTTTCTTTTGACTGAAGCCTTTTCTTCAAAATTTTCCTGATAGAAATCCTTCTAAAAGTAATTTCATTTTTTTGGTCTGTTTTTAAAAACTCGACTTAGTTTTTGTCAGGATTTCAAAACCACTGCACCAAAGAACAGACGTCAACATTTCAAAGTATCATTGTCGAGAGAGATGAGACAGAGATAGAGAGACTCCAGGCTCCAGGCCACGTTAGAAAAGACGGAAGGGCTGGGAACAGGCAGAGAGAGAAGACAGAGGGAGAAGAATGGGAGGCAGAAGGGTTTTTCTCTTCCCTGTAACGAGCGTGATCACGAGTCATAGCAGCCTTCACTCCGTTTTATAACAGACACACAAATGGGAAACGCGGGACGGGAAAGGTGTGCTCAGCTGAACAGCCCCTGATGCCTTTCCATCAAGATGTGGCACTTCGAAATTCTGGAAGATCCAGCCTTCTCCCAGGGGCTTCCGCCAGTCTGCAGGGAGGCTCACCCTGCAACCGTGTGTCCCCTGTCCCCCCACGTCCTACGGCCCCCGGCGCCCGCCCTGCACACATAGGAGCACCAATTTCTGTCCACCAGGCTGACTTCCCTCCTGCTCACATGCAAACTCTCACCCAAAGTCACACAGGGAGAGGTGAGCGAGGCAGAAAGTCTTCAAGGACATGGTGCCAACCACAGTCCACCAAGGGCTAGTGAAGTCCAGTTGCCAGCAATGGACGGCGGGTGGGCAGGTAGAACCCTGAGGCCAGGGAATGCAAGAAGATAAAAATATCTGCACGTGAAGCGGTTTTCCTTCTGTCCGCCACCCCACCGGAGGCCTTCACTCGGCCGAAGGAACCAACTAAAACATTGAGATTTTATAATAAAAAAATAAGTCTTTGATATATAAAAACTGGCCAAAATTCCTTTTTACTCATCACGTAGGAATGTCATCTTTCACACCCGAGTCTGTCACGGGGTCTTTGTTTTGGGAGAGAGGGTTTGCTTGCACACACCTCCAGGGTGTGTATGGGAGGCGCCAGCCCATCACAGGTCAATGTGGACTGGACAGGGGAATCGGCATAGCAGGCTGCAGTCCACAGGCCTCTCAGACTGTACCTTCAATGACATGAGCTTGACGTGGAACAGACATTCAGTGTTGGCTTTTCACAGCGGTCAGTCCTCATGGCAACCCCAGGAGGTGAGAGAGGACAGGCAGCCATCACTTCCATAGGGGATTAAGGATTTTCCCGAGGGTGGTCCGACTGGAGTCTTTCAGTCTGACCGAGGCCCTTTCTCCAGTCCCTCTGCCTTTCAGAGGGGACTCTGTGTTGGCACCCGGGCCCTCAGGAGACTCTGGACACTTTTTGGGGGCCCGGGCACTGCCAGCCCGCCGAAGGGTGCCGCTGTCCTTGGGGACTGCATCCTCAGGGCCCCCCTTCACCCTTAGCTGCCTCTGAGAGGCTGCCCGAGTGAGGCTGGGGGCTTTGGTCACAGGAGGGCAATCTGTTCTCATGCACCGAGATGAGGAGGCCACTGTGTTTCGGGCAAAGCTTGGAACCTGGGGTGCGACACGGGGGACGCTGGGGGCCGGTGGGGGCTTGGGCTCTTCTTCAGGGCTCTGGGGGCCCTGGGAGTTGGAGCGGCAGAACTTATTTTCCTCGAGTTTCTGTCTGGGGACATTCCGGAGGGGCTTGGCACTGGGCTTCTTGAGGGAGCCCTTGTGCTGCAGGGCGGGCTCCTTCCCCGGCCGCGCGCTGCCAGAGCCGACCCTCGCTCGCGGCCTCTGCTCCTCGGTCACCGGGGCCACCGCCCCGGCCCCCCTCGAGGACCTCCCGGGAGATGTGTCCCAGGCACCCCTCACCGAGCTCCGGCGCGACCACGGCGCATCTTCGCCGCTGGGGGGGTCCCGAGGGGGCTGCTTCCAGCCGCCTGAGCCCCCTCTGCTGGCCCTGGAGATGGGCACCACTTTGCGCATGCTCTCGCTCTCCGAGGTGGTCAGGGTCCGCATGGGCTTAGGCACCGCCCCCTGGCCCCTTGGGACAGTCCCCGACTTGGGGGCCCCCTGGGATGCCTCTTTGAGGGAGCTTCTCTTTGGTGCTATCATATCCTTCCCTTTGGCAGGTCTGTCCCTGGAATGACCACCCTTGCAGCTGGGCCCGCTCTTCGTGGAGGCGGAAGCAGGGGCCTCCCCAGGGGAGCTGGAGGCAGGGTTAAAGGACACTTGGTTGCCGCCTGTCTCTCCAGCCCCAGAGGACACAGAGCCGTCCCCTTCGCCCCCTTCCCCTGTCTCCCCACCGCCAGGCCTGGAGTCAGTTCCCTCTGAACAGTCCAAGGTCAGCGAGCAGTCAGTGGTGTCGGAGATGTAGAACGGAGGCCCAGGATCTTTGTTCTCAGGGTCGCTGCTGGGCTCACCGGGGGCAGCCCCATCACTCTCCGGGACTGGGCTGAGACTCTCCTGGGCACCTCCATCCACAGGTGTCAGGCTGCCATTGCCAGGGCCAGTGCCAAGGGGCTGCAGGCTCCCATCCACCAGAGATGTCAGGTCCACTGGGCCAAAGTCATTCAGGGTCACCTGGGGTACCTCCTGAGGGCCCTTGCAACACTGGAGGTCGAACTGGGCCAGCCCAGTCACTAGCTCATGCTCCTTAATCCCCAGAGCCAACGGTGAGAGTGGAGGGGACCAGGCAGGCCCCAGGCCCACAGGCTCGCTGTTCCTCTTCCGGAGCATGCTGAGCCCGCTGCGCCGAGCTCGGAGCAAAACTGGGGCAGGTTCCTCGGGCTGTGGGGCTGGGAGCTGGCCCTGCCGAGCGGAGGGTGGGTCAGGGGTTCCCTCCTGGCCCTCAGAGGCCTGAGGTCTGTGTGTGTGGCTGCAGTCCTGGTCCCTTGGCTCTCCAGTCTCCATCCAAGCCACCGTGGCCCGGGCCTGCCGGGGGCTGCTCCAGGGCAAGCTGTTGAACTTGGGCTCCTCGGGGCTGCCGGTGGAACTCTCCAGGAAGGTCAGCAGCTCCCGGTCAGCGGAGGTGCCCAGGGAGAGGCGGGAGCGGCGTGTGTTGGGGGGTCGGTAGGAGGGGCTGATGGGCCTGGGGTGCAGGAAAGGGGGCAGATCCTCTGCGCCCTTCTTGGTCAGCAGCTCTACATCGTTCTCACTGCTGCTTCGGCCAAATCCCACAAGCTCCCCAGCCGCCCAGGACCGGCGTTTCTGCTCCAGCTCCTTCAGCCGCTGCAGCCGCCTCAGCTCCTGTACCTCCCGGTCGTGGTTGTCCTGAACGAGGGGTGAAGAGAAGCCCGAAGATGCATGAGACACGTGGTACCCCTGTGCAGTTCCAGAGCCATCTACCCTCAGATCCCACGTACATGCACGGAGGAGACACCTGGGTCATGAGC
>NW_011888828.1:2151760-2170535 GCF_000151845.1 Pteropus vampyrus
CTTGGGGGCCCCCTGGGATGCCTCTTTGAGGGAGCTTCTCTTTGGTGCTATCATATCCTTCCCTTTGGCAGGTCTGTCCCTGGAATGACCACCCTTGCAGCTGGGCCCGCTCTTCGTGGAGGCGGAAGCAGGGGCCTCCCCAGGGGAGCTGGAGGCAGGGTTAAAGGACACTTGGTTGCCGCCTGTCTCTCCAGCCCCAGAGGACACAGAGCCGTCCCCTTCGCCCCCTTCCCCTGTCTCCCCACCGCCAGGCCTGGAGTCAGTTCCCTCTGAACAGTCCAAGGTCAGCGAGCAGTCAGTGGTGTCGGAGATGTAGAACGGAGGCCCAGGATCTTTGTTCTCAGGGTCGCTGCTGGGCTCACCGGGGGCAGCCCCATCACTCTCCGGGACTGGGCTGAGACTCTCCTGGGCACCTCCATCCACAGGTGTCAGGCTGCCATTGCCAGGGCCAGTGCCAAGGGGCTGCAGGCTCCCATCCACCAGAGATGTCAGGTCCACTGGGCCAAAGTCATTCAGGGTCACCTGGGGTACCTCCTGAGGGCCCTTGCAACACTGGAGGTCGAACTGGGCCAGCCCAGTCACTAGCTCATGCTCCTTAATCCCCAGAGCCAACGGTGAGAGTGGAGGGGACCAGGCAGGCCCCAGGCCCACAGGCTCGCTGTTCCTCTTCCGGAGCATGCTGAGCCCGCTGCGCCGAGCTCGGAGCAAAACTGGGGCAGGTTCCTCGGGCTGTGGGGCTGGGAGCTGGCCCTGCCGAGCGGAGGGTGGGTCAGGGGTTCCCTCCTGGCCCTCAGAGGCCTGAGGTCTGTGTGTGTGGCTGCAGTCCTGGTCCCTTGGCTCTCCAGTCTCCATCCAAGCCACCGTGGCCCGGGCCTGCCGGGGGCTGCTCCAGGGCAAGCTGTTGAACTTGGGCTCCTCGGGGCTGCCGGTGGAACTCTCCAGGAAGGTCAGCAGCTCCCGGTCAGCGGAGGTGCCCAGGGAGAGGCGGGAGCGGCGTGTGTTGGGGGGTCGGTAGGAGGGGCTGATGGGCCTGGGGTGCAGGAAAGGGGGCAGATCCTCTGCGCCCTTCTTGGTCAGCAGCTCTACATCGTTCTCACTGCTGCTTCGGCCAAATCCCACAAGCTCCCCAGCCGCCCAGGACCGGCGTTTCTGCTCCAGCTCCTTCAGCCGCTGCAGCCGCCTCAGCTCCTGTACCTCCCGGTCGTGGTTGTCCTGAACGAGGGGTGAAGAGAAGCCCGAAGATGCATGAGACACGTGGTACCCCTGTGCAGTTCCAGAGCCATCTACCCTCAGATCCCACGTACATGCACGGAGGAGACACCTGGGTCATGAGCATCACTGAGACTGTGTGCACAGAGGGCTGGGGTCTTCCGAAGCTACGCGGAGATGACCGGAGGAGCGTATTAGGCCTGACCTCAGAAGTCTAAGGTCATCCGATCCCTGGGCCCAACTTCCAGCTTTCTAGTCAAGGCATTGTCCCCTCAGCGTGGACTGTGATTCCACACGCGCCTGTGACCTCAACTACAAGGAAACCTAACTTGGTTCTCAGCGGGGCAAGACAGAAGGGACTTCCAGGAGAGGGCTACTCGGGCAGTGGCAGAGCGAAAAAAGCTACGGGTGGTAAGAGAGAGGCTGAAATAGTATCTGTGTTGCACACACACACACTCCTGTGCAGTACGTTCTATTTAACGAGGATGCATAAATGTACACCTAAGATATTAAGAAAGGCCTTTCAAATCTCTGTCCTGACTCTCCCCTGGTAAAGAAACACCAGAAATGCCAGGTGTCTCTGTCCCTTATGCCCTATGCCCTCCTCACAGTCAGAGAGAGGATTTGCCTTACAAATCCTTCACCTTCCACCCTGCTCCAAGTACCCAGCCCTCCCTCAACGAAATGGAACCAGGACAAGCGCACACTCCAAACGCACTTTACCGCCTGGCTGTGCTCCCTAAATATATTCATGTCATGTAAATAGATGGATCTCACAACCCAAATCTGTTATCTGTAGCACTTTTTACTTAAAAATTAATTTCCTCCAACAGTAGATGTGTCCGTAGATGTGTCGGTCCAAGCTTCCTTGAGGCTCTGGCTCTGGCTAGCCACCTGTGGTGGGGGTGGGGCCAGCTCCCGGCTCTCAGGGCAGCTGGGCTGACAGCATCACACAGGTGGCCTCGAGGGCCTACAGAATTCTGAGTGGGAGTGAGGCCTCAGAAAGAGCCAATTTGGCATCTACCATCCACCACCGCCACCTTCCCCTGCTGAGCTCACTGCTCGGACAAGGCGGAGTAAATGTGGCCAGAGGCTGAGCCTCTTCCCTTAGCTGCACAGAGGAAGAATCAGTCGAGAATTCAAGGAACTCTGGACTACCACTTAGGGCTATCGAGAAATCTGACAGTCCCCTAAAGAAATTTAGCTATGGACAAATCTGCTTTTAAAATACGGAGGAAGAGATGACACAGAAATATTTTCTCATCCCCACTGAAAATGAAAGGAGGTGAGTTGTTGTTTTTAACCCAGGTTAAAGTTTTATCTGCAAAGCCAAGCAACCCAGAGTTTTCTGGCTTCAGCCAATGACTCAGAGATTATCGGAACTGCTGGCTGAAGGGCAAGGTCTGCTCAGACAGCAGCGTGCTCCCTGGGTATCTGAGAATTCCAAAGCCTGCTCTAGGGGAGGACAGCATGGCTCCCAAGATGCCAACCCCCTGGCAATGGCTACAACACTCGAAACAGTTGAGAGAAGGCCTTCCAATCAACCCACCACGACACAGGTCTACTGGAAGAGGATATTATTCTCTCCTGGGGAGGGGGGTGAGAAAGACATCTGGGATCTTCAAAGAGACTTTCTACTATTGTGACTGCCATCATAAATAAACCTTACTAAGAAAACGCTTGTAGGGCATTAAAGCGAGTGTTGGAATGAGCAGCAAATTTGTAGAGGTGGCCAAATGCTAGATGATGCTACGGAAGCGCTCGGGGCTGGGATGGCAGAGCCACGTCCCACTAATCCCCAACGGGAGACCGGTGATGCTGCCTGGGCCTGAATTTCCTGAAACCCCAGAAACGCTGAGCCATCGTTCTGCCATGAGCAGAGGGCCAGGTCTGGAAGAAGGAAAATGAAAATCCACATAACTCAGAAAACGGAGGTGCCATCAGCCGTACCTTAACCGCTTTGTTGAATTTGATACAAAAGTCTCTAAATATCTGAAGGCATTCGTCCAACTTCATGGTTTCTTTGTCTTCACAGAAAAAATCTATAAGGGTGTGGGCCTCCTCTTGGAGCTCTTGTTTCCAATGCTCCAGTTCCATCAGCTTCTCCACAGCAAACTGCGGGGAGACAAACAAGCACACACTGAAGTGAACAGCCGGCTGACGAGGCGCTCGGCGTCCGTCTGGAGCCCAGGGAAGACGCGCTTCTGGCTTCAGTTTCAGGTCTCGGGAAAGGAAGGTTTATTTTAAGGCCAATGCGCTCAGAGCCAAAAGGAAAATAATTCAACCCAAACAAAACCTTTGGGAAGAAAGGTGAACTCCTGTGTGAGGTCTGGAAGCAACAAAACAGACTGAAGACCCTTAATGTGTAGAATGCCACGAACAAGGTGTTCACCTCTAATATCGCTGGAAAAATGACATAGGTGTACAGTTGGTTTTTATTAAGGAAGACCCATTCTGTATCTGTTCTTCCTTCTCTTAAAATTGAGTTTTATACCGGCCAAGAGCTTATTGTAGGGTCCCAGAAATCACCTGTTCTACTGACGAGTTGTCCTGTTAACAAGGAGTTTAAACTTAATCCCAAATGAGCTATGTCAGGGTCAGTGTCACCCCCACAGGACTGAAGTTCTCATGCCTAGATGGAGGCCCCAGCCAGGTGCTTATCTAATCAGCTGGGGATGCTTCATCCACAGTCCATGCCATTTAGTAGTTTGGGGGCAGACTTGGCATTAAAATCTTATTAAAACACCCCAGGAAATTCTGATGGGTACCCATGGTTAGAAATTACAGCCCTATACAATACATCCTCTTCTTAATTTTCTCCTAATTCTTCTAGGACAAAGTCTCTGAGGCCTCAATAAACAAATGGGACTGAAAGAAGCTTGCTTTCTCCCAGTGAGCTCCGACCCTTTCGGGATGGGGCTCTGCCAGGGCTATGGGGCACAGACACACTTCCCTGACAGGGATCCCACTGAAGCCTCATGTGGCTTTCTTTTTCACTAGGCAACAAGGCTCATATGAAGAAGGAATGTGTGGAGTGTATTACTTTATGAAATCACGCATATCATGGTTTTTTAAAGAAGGCTTATAGTTAAGAAACTTCTTTTTGAGTGGGGTACAGATCTAGGAAATGGGGAAGTTACAGGTTGCCTAGCCCCGAGGAGTCAAATCATTGCTCGAACACGCTACAGGACCTAAGGAGAAATTCCAAGAAGACAAGTCACCTCCCATGCACTCCAATACATTCTCCCCCTTAGAAGCCCTTTTCTCGCACCAAGCATATTTAAGAGGTAGCAGGAAACCAAAACTATTTAGGAGACCGAATACCAGAGAAAGTAACCCTCTGAGTCAGCAGCCCAAGGCAGTGTGTGCATTCACGTTGTATTTTCCTTTACGGAGAGAAGGGTATTAATGAAAGGATAAATCTTTGCCTGCCATTCTTCCACAGAAGGAAAGATGGATTCCAGCCAAGAACGGCTCGACTGCAGAAAAAACAGGACTCGTGACAAGAATCTACAGAGGAGCCTACCCCACCTCGTATGTCTCATCATTAGGGTCCACGGGCACTGTGAGGGGACTGGGAAGGAATAAGTTTCATGCATTTAAAAGTAATCCTTAGGACTTGGGAAAGAAATATTCTGAACATGGATCCGACAAGTCACCGCACTCAGAGTTATTTACCAAAAGTTATTTTTTTTGAACCCTGCCCACACAATTAGGCCCACAAACTAAAAACAAAGCCACAATGGCAAAGTGTGAATGACAACAGATTAGCAGTTGTCTACTGTAGCAAATTCAACTTTCTATCTCTAACATGCCTGCTACTGACCAAAGTTCCAAACAAATTTACTTGTATTTCTCACTTGAAGGATCAAAATACTAAAACAGATCTGTAAAACTAAGTTCTTGTCATTTTTCCGCTCAAACACCTTCAGTGGTTCCCCATGGTTTAGAGTACAAAGTCCAAAGTTTTCAGACTGGCATTCGGAGCCTCTTCCTGGCCTGACCATAACCTACTTTAAAAAATTTTATCTCTCCTATTTAAAAGAAATTGAATTTACAAGAGAAAAATAAATAGCTGGGTGGGACATTTTCTTTATAGAGATAAAAACGACTATTGGAAAGAAACGTTTAGCGTTAAAAACAAGGTTGCCCTTTTGGAGCACGCTAAGGAGTGCAGAGAAGACAGGGCTGCTTTTCATCATAAACCTTTCTTTACTAATATTTAGCATATGATATTAGTATTCGATAGAAGAACTGGGGAATATTTAATATAAGAACTGAGGCCTCCAGAATTCTCATCCCGATGTGTGACGGGTCTTCTCCTTGACCTTCTGGATTTGTTCCACTTGGCTGACTGTGCTCACTGTTAGGTGTTTTCCACCTACTCTTAGGCGTCTCTGTGCTGGCATTTGCTTTGTTCTTTTACTCTGAGAAAACTGTGCATTTTAAGGGGAAAATTAGAGTTCAGTTATATTTGAAAGAAAACACAGAACGCGTGTTTAATAATAAAAATAAACTCCCAGTAGAGCCAAACACAATCAAATGTTTGTTAATGGAAGCTGAACTCATAATATTTGATGAAGCTTAATGGCGAGTAAACAAGTAGAGGCTCTGGTTGGTACAGCCTTCCCAGTGCCAAGGGCAGCCCTGCCACACACGTCCCACCTCCCTAACCTCAAAGCACTGACATTTAAGGCAGCACACCTTCTCCCTAAAGACTGAGAGCATGAGAAGGTGCTACTCTGTTTAAATACGGAAGATAAAAGAAGTATGTCAGACTATGTGATTAGTGAGTCACAGAGAGCTGACACAAACACGTCCACTCTGCTGTTTTCTGTCGATGTTATTCGGAGCGGCTCCTGACACACCCTGTTGGGCTGATGTATTTCAAGTGGTGATAGGCACAGCTATCACGTTCTCCTGCTCTCATTATAAAACATGCCAAAACGTAGCTCGTTTCTTCAATAAAAACAAGTGAAGGAACACAGCCCTAGTTCTCAGGTGTCTTTACGATTTCTGTGGAACTTCGTTCTGTTGTCTGAAAGTTTGATTGGGAGACAAGAACTCCTAAACCATGATCTAGAACCACAGCTTGAGTTGCCAGGCATAGTTGTCAAGGGTGAGCACCATAAACTGATACTCAGTGTGGTGCAATGATGCCCATCGAGCAGTGATAAGCAGAGGTGCACTCCCTAACAAATATCTTAGTAAACTGAGAACATGTTCAATACTCTCAGCTCAAAACCAATCCAAGCAAAGAATGGGCACTGAAGAACGAAGTTCCTTTTAGGGGCTGGAGGAAAATATGAACGGGAATCTGCTGCTTCCCCAAACACACCCATGCAAATTTAACCAGCCTCAGAGGTGCTGCTGGAAGATGAAATTAGAGGGACAGACTGATTCAGCCACAGACCTGAAGGAAATCTTCCATCTGCTGACAAAGTTCCCCATCCCGCTGGATGTTTTCCTTCAGAGATCTCGTCCTGACAAAGAGCGAGTGCAGTTCCGCCTCCGTGTTATTTAGAGATAATCTAGAAGAAGAAAGGGGAGAGTGGGCAGCTGGCACAGAAAAGCCACGTGTCGTGTACGGATATCAAACAAGACCAACTGCTGGTCAACCTTAGGATCAGAAGGGGAGAGAGCCACTGAGATCATACTGCCCTACCCCTGTATTTAGAGTTTCCCGCTTTGTTTTTCTAAGAGAAGATGCCTTCCTAAAGAGAGGAGGCTGTAACTTCACGTATCAAAGAGAGCAGGCTGTAACTTTGTTCCTGCTGGTGAGATAATCAAAACCATGGGACTTGTCTCAACACCTTTATATAATAAGCATTAAAAACTAAAAGCCAGCAGGACTCAGAAACTTACACTTTCCTGTGGCCACTCAACACAAATACAAAAGCTCTGCCACAAAAAGCAAGGCAGCATACGCTGATAATCCTGACATTAAGGGTAACATGGAGATACTAAGCAGATGTTATGTCGCTTGCCACAGTCAGCCAGGGTAAGCAGTCTGCATTTTATAGACAAGTAACACACAGCTAACAATTCTGCAAAGAACCAGCAGTACTGATTGCAAGGCTCTTCTTATATATGTCAAATCAAGAGCATGAATGATGTTTTTATTACCCAGGAGAGTGAAGAGATGAAACCTAAATTCCAGGTGGAATTCAATTAGCAAATTAATAATTAGGGTGCTTTCACGCTTCCATTGTCAATTCTAACTTTTTTTAATGCAATAAAATCTTCCACCTTCATTGGTCTTTGGCACCCATCTACGATCTGTTTGTACTTCACCTTCCATTTCGAATAAACAAACCTTAATAGGTTTTTCCTAAGACAACAGCTAGCTTCCCCACCTAACTCTGATCAGAAATATCAGTTCAAATGCAACATAGCTCTACATAGCAATCTTAGCAACATTTCTATACTAGTCAGAGGACAAAATATTCCCATACAAATTTCTTTTTGTAATTCAAAACCAAAACAGTTGATATCTTATAAGGAAGATGTTCATTCTTTGGGAGAATAATCTGGTGATCTGTAAATACAACTTATGAACTGTTCACACTGTTGGACTGATAATCTCGCTTTGGGAAAGGCATGTAATCTCTGGTAGATGTTCAGGGTCCATAACATTGAGACACTGGTCAATGACAGGGCTGGGCTTGAAAAGCTACGGTACATGTGTTCACGCATGTAGTTTGAGGCTGTAGTCACAAACTAGACAGTCACTCGGATAATAAGTCTCTTGCAAATAAACCCATGAACTGGGTTGATACACAAAGCAATGTGCTGGAGCCAGCTCCCAAGGTGACCATGGGTACAGGTATCTCTTCTCAACCCTGCATTTAGTAACGCCATATTGCTGGCTTGCAATCAGCCATGGCCACAGTATTTATGCCATGGAAATCATCAAATGCTATAAATCAGAACTTTTTTGCCCCCTCAAAAGCTAATAACTGAACATTTACCACTTGGATGCATGGCTGTGCACTGTAAATTTAAAAACACAGAACTCAAGATAGCACGTATACACAGATTAAAACACACGTCTCTATTAGGATCAGAAGCAAATTAGAGCTTTATGCTTGGTAGATACTTTCTCTGTAAAGATGAGTGACTAATTTAAAACAAAATCCTTTTACAGCCCTTGGTGCAGCTCCAGCTTCTTCCAATGCAATAGAAAACAAATGTACCATGTTAGATTCTACAAGGAAACAGTGATGTATGGCCCCGAGACTGTGACTGATAATACATCAACTCCCAAGGTAATAGGCTGTGTTGTTTGAGCTCTATCTTTTGGGTGTGGAAGGATTTGAAGTTCTTAATCCATATATTTTTTTTACACTGATGATATTCATTAGAATAACCTGCATTTTTTTTTAGATTAAAATTAAGGATTAATTTTTCAAAACCTCCAAAGGTGCACACACATACTTCTGTAAGCAAATAAAAGGTACATCTGAAGGTTCAATGAGACAAAATTTTTAAAGTTCAAATCTGAATCCAAAAGTTAGAAAATATTCATCAGTGTTCATAAGAAGGTAGTTAAAAACAAAACAAAACAAAACAAAAACCCTCGAATCCTCATAATTCGCTTTCAGTCTTCCTTGCTTACCTAGCAGCCTCCTGAACATGATGCAATTTTTCAGAAAAGTTTAGGAGAATGGCATCTTTCTTTTGGGCTTCCTGGAACAAAAACAGAATCTTCTCTCACTATATAGATAAAACTGGAAGGAAATCATTTTCTCGGGGACTTAAAGGAACTTCGAAATCACTGTTCTAGTTTTTATGCCTGATACCTTCAAAGCAATTCACTGAGATATAAACTCTGATATTCTTAGTAAGATTTACCAGAATGTCCCTACCTCTCAAGATACATTTAACTTCCCAGAACAACCGAGCTCCCCGATATACAATCCATGCACATGAAATCTCAATGGAAGGAGGCGGAGGCTTAGCAAGACCTATTGTTTCTCAGAGAATCCAATACATCCTGCTTAAATACCATCCACACCTATGAGAGTGCCTGTAAATGACCGAGATATCTTTAGCTGTTAAACCAGTTTGCAGACTGAGTTTAATCAGAAGGCATACAAGCTATGCAGAGTTGGGATTCTTCACTTGTTCACAGGGTACAAGGAAGGCAGGTATGAAGGAAGCAATTACCAGCTCTGCAGACTTTCCCACATGGGCAAGAACCAAGTTACGCAGAGCACTTGAATTTGCAACTCTAAAAGGGCTACCAGGAGACTGCCCACAAGGCGTACGGGACGAGGAACTCATTTTCTGGTTTTAGTGTCCTGAAAATGAACTTTTAAATTTGTCCTGAGCTCAACATGTCCTCTATTTTCTGAAGGATATAGTAATAATAATAGTGTATATTCTTTATGGCTTGTTTACCACACGTCCAACGTCGAGCTAAGCATTTTACGAAATTATCTGTCAGCGCTCTCGGTTACTTGGTCTTGAAGTTATCACTACCCCCTCCCCATCATTAGACGAAGAGATTGAGGGGCTTAGGTTTAGGTATCTTGTCTGAAGAAGTACAGCTAATAAAGGACAAATCAAAGTCTCCCAGTTCTGTCCTATTCTGAAGCTCACACTTGAAACAAGCACATGACACGGCTTCCTCCCCAGGCTAAAGCTGTGTCTCCGTGATCGCTGTCAAAACAACAAGGCGATCCAACGGAGGAAAAACAAACCAGCACAATTCGTTACTGGAGATAATTTAACAACAAAGAGATAATTGTCCTTGGCTCATTTTTCACCTTGCAACTCATTCCTTTGGCACCACAGAGATCCAGTACAAACGGAAATGACGGTCAGGGTTCAGACCCCAAACCCTGCCTCACAAGAAGGCCCCTAACCCATACTTCACATAGGAAAAAGTGGAAGTGATCTTTTTAATTGCTGACGCCCTCACTCTTTACATATAAATGGTCAAAAACCCAGTCAATTCAACATCAGAAATATCTCAACGCCCAAGCCTCTACTCTCCAACCCTGTGGCCATTACGCCGATTCTCAACTCTCACCAATTAGAGCCAACTGCCACCAGGGGGTACCCCTATCTCTAGTCCTCTCTCCACTCCAACTCATCCTCCACATTGCTTTATTTTCCCAAAAACAAAAACAAAAAACCTGGTAGTGCCCATTATGCTGCACACGAGCTTCTATCGGCTCCCCATTGCTAATGCACAAAACCCAAACTCCCCAGTTTTAGGTTCTGACTCCTTCATGACTGGGCTTTAGCAGCCTCTCTGCCTCACTCCCCCGCCCTGCCACTCCTATAACCCCAAGGGGCAGCTCAACTCAGGAATCTGCAGATAGTGTTCTGCACAGAGAACCTTCTTGAAACCTGCCATGCCCTTTTCTAACTCTGACGTCACCTCACACCTGAAAACTTTACAGCCTCTGGGGGGGTTCACACATACACTCTCTCCCTCTAGTCATCGCTTCTGTACCTGTGCGACAAAGTGCAGAAGGTTCATCCCAGGTTTGTTTGCTTTTGTGTCTGCCAATTTGAGCAAAGAAGACAGTTTAAATCCTACGGCATTGCCAGCATACCCTCCCTAAAGGAGAGAAATCAAAAGAAAAAAATATACATATACCTTTAGACAGACCAACAAAGTTGGAAACACAATATTTTAATTTTTTTTTGAATTTTACTTACTGCATTCATGATATTTCCCGCCTGTAGCACCAGGTGTAATATTGAATGTAGCTCCTCACATGACATCAGCTCTGTCAAAAAACAAAACAAAACACCGCAGCACCTTAGAGAAGCTTTCGGGTTAAATACAGAAAAGAAAGCTACCCCATCCAAGTTTAAGGGTGTCCGAAGCAAGTTCTGACTCTAAACTGTACATGAAGATTTAAAAAAAACAACAACAAAGCAACACATTGTGTGGTGTATCTAATGCACCATTTGCTGCTGACAATCCACATCCTAGTGTTTAATTGGGAATCAGACACATCTGACACTTAAATATCACAAAATATTTCCACAATGAAAATCTTCAAGTAGTGGAAAATGCAAAAGCCTTATATAAAACAATAAACTGTATTATAGGAATAAAATTTCTCTCAGCAGTTTTTTTTTTTCCTTTATATCCACTAGCCTTTGAGACCATTTTATAAAATATGAAAACAAAAGGCAAGCAATATATTGCTTAGTCGATGAGCTATGAGGAGATAAAAGATAAACAGGCTGAGATGACATGTAAATAAGATGCAAAGCACCAACCCTTCGGGGCCAGGTGCCCAGAGAACCTTTCCATTTTATTCAAAACTATACATTTCAATTGGATTAGCTTAAAGATTTAAAAGGGAACTATCACTGTAATATATTGGTAAACTAGCGCTTTAACCACTGAACGTTTTGCACACACACCTACGCGAGTAAACAATATAAAAAAACTGCTAATTTATTTGGAAAGCTGAAAGAGTTTGATTATTAAAATAACAGTATAATACAGATAACAACATGTCACTTGTGATACTTTGAAGTTACTGTTCTCCGCTAGGTGTGGTATTACCTTCCAAAACTTACATTTGGATCACTGCCTATATTGTATTATCTAAGGCGGCCAGGTTTTGAAGGGTAACCAGATAAGGAACGTCTCCACCATGCCCACAAATGTGCTCTGCTCAATATGAAAACATATTCTTCCATCTCTATTTGAACGGGAAAAAACGACCCTTCCACAGTTGCTGCCAATTATAGCTTTGGTATAGGACAAAAAATGTAAAAGGCCTCTATATT
The DNA here is from genome assembly GCF_000151845.1 of Pteropus vampyrus. Taxonomy (NCBI): domain Eukaryota; kingdom Metazoa; phylum Chordata; class Mammalia; order Chiroptera; family Pteropodidae; genus Pteropus; species Pteropus vampyrus. The sequence continues at coordinate 2,163,737 of NW_011888828.1, forward strand.
GAAAGAAGAAAAATTCTTCTTACTTCTTAGTCTCTTCTCTAAAATGAAGAAAATATGATGAGATGAAGAGAAAAACTTTATCTCAACACAGGCCAGAGCGACTAAACAGGAAAACCAAATAGAAATAAACAGTTCCAGACAATAACTAGAAATCCAGAAAATGACTGAGAAGAAATCAGGCTGGTGCTGATGAATGCTGCAAAATGTGAGGGGCCAGGAGCGCCAGAGACGACCTCAGAGATGAGGCCACCACAAATGGGCTGGGCCTGAATGCACAGTGCCACAGAAGCCAGAAAGCAAAGCTCCCATCCCTATGAAATGAGAGGTCAGAGCAACTCTGCAGAGCTTATCCAAGCCGAGTAAGCGAAAATTTAGCAAAGTGTTCGAAGAAATGGAAATAGCCAACTCACCATCAAATGTATCTAGTCCACCATATGTAAGAGTCTGGAGGGACGATGCGTGTATGTACGTACGTGTACACACACACACACACACACACACACACACACCACACCACACCACCACCCCCACCACCACCCCTCCCTAACCTGAGAGAGAAAACAGTGCGTAACCAGCAAGGTTTACTCTGAAGCTTGAGACTAAAGAAACCTTCTCTAATGGGAGGATAATATGCTAATTAATTGAATGGTCAGTTAACTAACTAGGAGCAGGGAAGTAAATGGAAATAAATCTTAAATGCCATCCCTGGTAACATTTCATTTCCCTTTTTAGGGTATATCAGAAATGGGACTTCACGTTTCTAATTTCAATTGAGGAGTTTTAAAAAATAAACTGCTACCGAAATTAATGAAAACAAATCACTTGAAGCATCATGTATTTACTTACCTTTTGTCGCGGTTTTTAGCACTGTTATATCTGTGTATAGTGAAGAACAAGAAGGTAAAAATTCCTTCTTTAGCACCATGGCTTCAATCCGAAGTGAATAGCTAAAAAAAAATAAAAAGTAAAACTGTAGCATCCGATGCCATTCATTGAAACGCCTTACTCTGTAAAGAACAATGACCAGTGATCCTTACTTTGGCACCTGAATTAAGTAGTGCAGAAAGGAGTCTGCCAGGGACAGCTTGGACACGTCGCCACTAAAGGTTTTTAATTTCTTTATCTAAAAGACAAATGGAAGAGGGGGTAGAGAAAAAAAAAAATAACTTATGATGAAAATGTAACATGATTTAAAATTTCATCTTAGAATTCCTGTAAGAAAATAGGACTTCAGTGCTAAAATCAAACTAGTAAAATTGAAGAGAAGACAGAAGAGGAAACCATCACATCTACTACTTTGTCTTTTAAAAGAAGAAATGCCAAACCACCAAATCAGAAAGAGAAGAGCCATGTCACTTCTGCGGGTATAAACAGTCCCGTACACAGCAGGGAGCTGAGTCAGTGGGGTCCTCGGGAGGTTACTATAGGGAGATCGGAAAAGGGTTGTTCTAAGGATGAAGTTTTCAGTAAATTATAACCTGGAAGGGAGATCACTGGTTGGGAGAAGAAAGAGACTGAGTTGTCATTATCATACGGTCCTTTAAGTCATAAGTGAAAGAATATTTTGGAGTATTCTGAATATAAAACAACTTAGAATGGATAAGGTCTAATGCAGATTTTCTTGCTGTGGTCAAGTCCCCTCCACATACAGCAGCTTTATAGGCAGCGACTATTGTACGTCGAGGTTCGTACACTCCAGCAGGAAGGCACAAAGGAAAATGGCTTAACCTGCTAAAAGATCAATATCAAGACATCCTCTCTGAAAAAATCAGGCAATAAAACAGTATGCACAGTCGGATCCATTTCCATATTATTTTTTAAGTGTTGAGTACCGCCCCCCTCCCCAACCCTCCACGCACAGACTACACACACAGGTGAAAGACCACACGGCCCCACCTACACTAGGTGTCAGGATTACGGTGACTATTATTATTTTCTTCTGCTGCCCATTTTTATTTTCTAAAATGTCCACAATGAACATGTATTACCCTTAGGAGAAGTTAAAGTAAAATTATCAAACACTCAAATATTCCTTCAACTGTAGCGAAGAAAAAAAAGAAAAAGATTTCTGACGTAGGAATATAGCCAACAGTTAGCAGGTGGGGATGGAGAAGAGAAAGTTCTCAAACTGCATCAGAGAGCAAGTCACGTCCTCACCACATGGAAAACTGGACCGACCCAATGGCAAAAACACTTCTCCATCCACTGTAAGTCTTCCAACAAAAACACTTCAAGGTAAATAGTACCTTAAGACTGCTAGTAAAGCAGACAACCTTTCTTTGCTGCTAACTGTTGTTTAGGAGCATGTATCACCTTTTATTATTCTTTATAAAGCTCATCTCTCTCACACCCTGGATTATGTTGGCTGCCCATAAAAAAAAAAAAAAAAAAAACAACCATGATTTTTAAGCCTCTTGAAAAATAGGAAATGACAGTTCGAAAACACAGAGGAGGGAGTTTTTTGCAAAGATCCCATAACTGAAAGATCTACACCAATTACCTGGAAGGACAAAATGTCCACAGTGCAGATGCACATCCCAGTTGTAAGTCTGGTCCTTAAGACTATATTTTTTCTTCCAATGGGCAGAAAATAGCCATTTATAGAATTGCATTATTTCCTCTACCTTTAAGGCCTCAGAGTGAATTGATCATTTTTAAGCCTTTTTAAACTGAACGGCAGATAGAATCTCTGGTTTACCTAACTCCAAATCAGTGTCTGGTTTCTGAACCGAGAAAGCTATGGGATGAATTCTGATCCCTTCTGAACTAGTCTCATAATTCGCTATATATGGGCAGGGGCAGAGCTCGGGTGCACCTTTTCTGAGACCATATATGTAGCATGTACAAAACTGCTGAAAATAACAGCAGTTTTCTGTCTAAAGCATTAGAACAGGTCATGCTAAGTAAACTTGGTAGATATTTCCATTAAACATGTGCTAAACTCTAACTGAACGAGGATTAATCTCCTTCACTTATGTAAAGAACTAAAAATGTTTAGATTTCAAGAGAATGGTGATGAAAAGGTAGTATTTAATTTAAATACCGTGTATACAGTTCTTAATTCCATTTCGAAATGGGATTTATGTTCATTAAGAGGGATTACTGTACCTTCGCAGTGGTAGGGAGGTGAAAAAGAGAGGTGAACCAACCCTATAATTATTATGTATTCTCATCATCATCAAAAAGCATTTATCAAACATTGTTAGGCATAACTTTGTTGGCTGAGCCAAGGGACTCTCATTATGACCCGGCTGTGCCTGCTTCTGTCCTAATAGCAAGCAGCGTGCTCCTTAAGACACACATTCCAAAGGGCAGGCCTCCTTCATCCCATCTAATTCCATTCACATGGCCTTGAAATAGCAGGATTTCCCACCGGCAGACCCATCCAGACCCATCCGACAGAAGACCAAAGGGCTCCCTCCCTGTCATTCCTATCCCAAGGGCAGAGTAAACCAAAAAGCTAGAAACGAAAGTCAGAGGAGTCAATTCAACCTGCCTCCGGGGACAACAGAACAGGACAACAGAACATTTCTATCGCCTTCCAGCCTGTCCCTGACACTGAGAAGCTATGTGTGTCAGGCCCGTCAGAGGGAAGGGCTCGCTGGCTGGGTAGGGGTCCCTTCCCCCGCCCGCCTGGCTCCTCTCCAGCCTCCTCTCATGGCACAGGAATACTTCGCTGGACAGGGGGCGGGCACACTCCAGGTTCTTTTATTTCTGGGTCTATGAGTTTGAAGCAAGATGAACAAACCTGCCAGATGAAAGATTTATGGCGAAGGGCAGAGAAATCCTGAAAACAAATTAACCTTGGGTTGGCTCGTCAGCTGAGAATGCAGGAGAGAAAGGGCTCTTTCCGCTCATATTTTTCCACATGCTGATAAGATCACAGTTGTATTCGGGGGGACACTCGCACCAGTGCTCTGTGAGAGCAGAGGTGCTAAAAGGCTGGGAGGTCTCCTGAGAACCTTTGGAGAGTTTCGAGGACCTCTGCCCTTCCTTCCTTCCTCAAAGGGAGGTCACAGAGTGCAGCAAAAGGAACTGCTCTGGGGTCAGATGAATCGAGGTTCGAATCCGCCTTCGTCTATGGCCTAGCCATCACATGACACTGGACAGGTTCTATATCTAACCCTCGTGAGCCTCTTTCTCACTTGTAAAACGACGCCGTGTAAAATCACTTAGGTCGCCGTGAGGACTGAATGCAAAAGATACACAAAATAATTACAGCAATGATTTATTGACTTTCCAAGTGCCAGGCGCTGGACTAGGCACTTGAAATGCACGATCTCGTTTGGCTGACTTTTGTCCTGTCCAGTGCCTGGAACATGGGGGCACTCAGTAAACATTTAATCCTTTCTTGTGCTAAAAATGAGCATAGACAGTTATACCACAGACTTAGCAACATGCGGTTACGCACACACTCATTATTTATTAGCTTATTTCTGCCACATTCCTAAACCTCTTTCCCTAGGCCCTGTCTCCACCTAGGCCTCATCTCCATCCTCCACTGGCCACCAAAGGCTCTAGGGTCACCCTAGGTCTGAGTGGTGCCAGAGGCCACATGGCATTCGCAACAAAGCCAACTGGTGGTGGTATTGGCTTTCACAGATTCCCTAGTGATTCAGGGAGGGGCACTAAGCAGCCCTGGGGATGGTCAGGGTGTTCCTACAGAAGGAAGCTCCCAGTTGAGTTTAGAGGGTGTGGTGAGCTGAAGCTAAGAGTCAGTAATGTAAACAAGGAGAAGTGTGACCAAGCTTGTCAGCTATTCAGACAGAGGATGACCCTGCAGGAGGAGGGTGACAGGAGAAAGAGCTGGGCCTAGTTCAGCAGCTGGGAAGGCATTTTAGGGTCCCAAGGCTATGTTTCATCTCAGCAGGACACTGTCTCTGGGGTTAGCTAATTGTCTGGGGGTGAGAGACTGCCTCGGGGACCCAGGGCAGGCTTGGGTGAGTTTTATTCATCTTGCCCTTAACATACTTCCTTTTGAATTATATCCCACACAACTCAAAAAAAAAAAAACAAAAAACAGTTCTTTAAAACATGAGAGGTTTGACAGCTAGATTGCTTCTTTGAAAAATCCCTTAGTCTTCCACAGCCTTTGCATTCTCTAATCGCCTTTGAATTTTCAATTAGAAATAAAGATATTAAGAAAACCATACTTAACCTCCCACCTCTTCATGGCATTAAACTCTCTCATGCCTAACTTCCACTTAAGTAGAAATTTAAAGCTTTTCAGAACACTTTCACATGGGCTATCAAATTTGATCCTCACTAACCCATGTCCTGTTTGCCCCTAGGCCTGCTCACTTGCGACTATATGCCGGCTGCCAGCGGTTTACAGCCCTGACTTTACCCCCAAAGTTTGCCACGAAATAGCTCGCTTTTATTATTATTTTCACATCACTCTAGTATATCGACAGTCTGGAAACAAATGGCATCGTTCTACTTATAGCATTCGTTTTTAGCAGTGGCATTTCCATTTACGAAATATAGTAATTCTAGGTTGCTAAAAACGTCAAATCCTAGAAATCGTAGCATTCCTACATGTGATGTTAAATTAATGCTGGCAGCAGGCTGCACTTTTTTTTTTCTAAACAAGAAAAAGTTTTAAAAAACGACAAGGTTGGTTAGGAGCGGGTACCAGAGTTGTCCAAAGGAGAAGTCATAAAAAAAAGCCCAGGCAGGAATAAGATTTTGAGAACGAAATCTTTGTTTAAAACTTAAATGAATTCAACCATATTCATCCTAATTCAAAGATTTTGGAACTCCCATTCTTTACATGAAAGATTAAGGAGTGTTTAGTATATAAGAGCTGGGTAAGTTATGTTATGTCAAATGTTTCTTTCCCTTTAAGATCCTTTTAACTAACATTAATAAATGCTGTTAATTAATCTTGACTAAGGGAAATTAACTTGCAAACAGAAAACCCAAGGTAGAGAGAGAGGATCAGGTTATTAGAGGCACCTAGAATACCTAGTGAATCCACTAGGACCGTCCTCACTTCGGCATTATGTATTTATCAGTGACATTTCTCCTACTGTTGTTAATGGCACTAAAGTTCCATAAATTATGTGAGAAGAGGGATGGGGGCGAGATGAACCGGTGCTATGTTTAAAAGGGTAACTTATACCTTTTACTCTATAAAACTCTATATTATGCAAATGTTTACAAGCACAGGTATTCATGTAATTTCTTATGAATTTTTTCAAGGGTCACTTCTTCAGAAATAAAAGACAATATCACAATTTCGGAAGGTTTTATAAGGTTGTTTTTCTGATTTTTTTTTCCTATCAAGCTCCTAACCATTAAAAAATTCAGTTAATTCGGTCCAGAAAAAAAAATCAACATCTTCATATTATGGTACTATATTGCTATCACAGCCATCTCTTCCTTTCAGTCAATTATATAGACAACATTTATCAACAACTGACATACTTCTCCAAATTTTTAGAGCATCTTTATCCCAAAGTGTTTTTGTCTTTTTTTACAGTGTATGTATTATAAAACAACCTAGGTACATCCTAGATCATCGTTAATGACAGAAAATGGAACTAAAATTTATTGCGCTCCCATGTGCCAAGTACCATGTTAGATGCATAGCTATGGTTGAATCATCTTGGCAACCCAATGAGGTAAACACCGTGTCTCACGTTATAGGTGAGAAAGCTAAAGGTCACAGGAGTTAAGGAACGTGCCCAAGTTTCTCATTAAAAAAAATAAATAAATAAGGTTTTCAATTATGTGTAGAGCTCTTATTTAAACCTAGATTCTCAAACTCCAGAACCCATACTCTTTCTACTGGGCC
>NW_011888828.1:2170585-2181448 GCF_000151845.1 Pteropus vampyrus
TGGTACTATATTGCTATCACAGCCATCTCTTCCTTTCAGTCAATTATATAGACAACATTTATCAACAACTGACATACTTCTCCAAATTTTTAGAGCATCTTTATCCCCAAGTGTTTTTGTCTTTTTTTACAGTGTATGTATTATAAAACAACCTAGGTACATCCTAGATCATCGTTAATGACAGAAAATGGAACTAAAATTTATTGCGCTCCCATGTGCCAAGTACCATGTTAGATGCATAGCTATGGTTGAATCATCTTGGCAACCCAACGTTATAGGTGAGAAAGCTAAAGGTCACAGGAGTTAAGGAACGTGCCCAAGTTTCTCATTAAAAAAAATAAATAAATAAGGTTTTCAATTATGTGTAGAGCTCTTATTTAAACCTAGATTCTCAAACTCCAGAACCCATACTCTTTCTACTGGGCCACTTCTGTGTGAGAAAACTCTGGCTCTAAGTAGAAAAGTGACCTCCCCATGTGAGTTTTGACATTCTTAAAAATATTAAGCTTTTATTGTTACTCCTAACATCTAAAACTCATGCGCCAAATTCCTTACCTCCTCTGACTCTGGCAAAAGTTTAAGAAATTCTCGCAATGTCTCTGATCCATAATGCTCAGTCTTTCCTTGATGAATATCTTCTACAATGGACTGAGGAGACCTTGAAAAGACAATCAGATGCCATTTCACATTTGCTGGAGTGCCAAAGAAACACAAGCCAGTAGAAATTCAAACAAATCACTTCCAACCTCCTTTCCATCCTGCCTTCTTCCCAGTCTAACAGGCAGTTTTGTGTCAGTGACCACCACAGCCCCACACCAGAAAACCATCCCCAGGCATCTAAGAAAGGTCAAAGTGGCAACAGCCGCTGGAGTTTTCTTTGGGAGAAGAAAAGCTGCCCCCTTTGGTCTCATGGAATTCCTGCAGAGCCCTGCACTTTCCACGACAGAACACTTGAACTTGACCACTGTTTGACTCACCAGTCCAATCTCCACTCAAGGAGCAACGCTACAGATGAATTTATAAATTCCCTGACATGACAGTCTTGAATAGAACCCTAGGGAAATTATCCCTGTACTTGAAGCAACCAGGTTAGGTTTTCATGAAGGAAAACAACACTTGTGGACTCATCAAAGCCACATGTCTCAGAAGGATCTGAAGGTACGAGGAATGGCTTTCACTCATATTAGAATCTGAATGTCAGCTCGCGCCCACAGACTCTGATGCTGACAGCATAGATATGACTAAAGATTCGATTGTGTGCAAAAAAAATCTTACTTCTTAAATTGCTTAAGAAATATCCCAATGTTCATGTTCCGTTTTGCATCCAAGACTGTAATCTGGAAAAAAATAGAGACACATCAGATTATTAAAGTACAAATAAGAAGAGTTGGAGAAAAGAAGAAAAGAGAATAATTCCCAATATACCTAATATCGACATACTTAATAGTCTTACAAATAGTAAAATATTATCATCTCCCCAAACTTTCTGCAATGATATATCTCCTTACCTGTAATAATCAAACATATTTATTGTAATATTCTATAATTTTAAGTACATTATATATATTAAAATGTTTTATTTTAGTAGTTTTCTTTCATAGTCCACATTTAAAAGCCCCAGTTTGTAAAAATGTCTTAGCATAGTAAGAATCATATGAGTTTTGAACTGAGAAAGTAAACACTAACTCTGAAGTGATTTCAGAGTCGAGTCTCCATCCTGATTTAGGGATATAAAAGGACCAATACTATTGTTTGCAGAAATTGAATAGAATTCTTGAATTTTTTCTAAAAGAACAATTTCTTTTCATTGAAAAAGAATATATATGTCCAACAGCCCTTTTAGGAGGAGGTAAAACAGTGCCCTACATTTTATTTGCTTAGAATTTCCCTTAGAAAAGGGAAACTCATGCTATATTTAACCAAGTCTAAGCCGCATTTTTTTTTTTTTTTTTTTTTTTTTGCATTTTAATATCTCCAGAGTCAGGATGTGTCTTACAGTGTATGGCATCTTAGATTTAATGAAATATGGTGGCTATTCCAATATACCATCAAAACCCAGATTTTGACTGCGGTAAGTTTTAGCTGTTCAAAATTAATAATTTGGGAGAGTTTTTATCAGCCTAGAAATTAGAACTTATTTTTTTGGCAGGGGGTAAGGTGGGGTGGATGAGATACAGAAGCCATTTCTTTCTCTGGAAGTAAATATCCTGGATGTGTGCAAGAAAGATAACCTTAGAAGTGCAGCAATTTTTTCCATTTGTTTTTTTTTTTTTTTGGTAAAGGGAGACTAGCTAAAATAGCAATGTTGTTATAACGCTCTTCCTTTCCAAATGTATGTGGTTCATTGTGAACAGGAGAGCATCAGGTTTCAGATTAAACTCCTGATCTCTGGGCCTACTTCTAAGTTTCTATGAAACAGCAAGGCTGTTAACCGAAGTTAATGGCACTTCCTGGCTATAAGGTTAAATTTTTACAAGAGTTTGGTTGCCTTCCTTTGAAGACTAATCTTAAACAATCACATTATTTACTATCCTAGGGGTTTATTTCATGTTAACACAATCACCTGCCAACCATAAAATAAACTCCCAAGTTAAAAGGGCAGGCTCCTTATTGGAATCCTATCCCGAGGTTGCAGTTCAAGTTCAGTGTGAAGGAAGGGAAAGGGAGGCGGGGAAGAAGGGATGAGAAAAATACCTGTCAAACTTATCACCCTCTACAGAGGACAGCTCCTACCAAAAAGAGGAATCTAAACTTATTAAGACAGACAACTATGTGTTTATCATAATTCACAAATTTAAAAACAAGTAAGAACATGTATGTTGATACAGCTACATACATAGCTGAAGAACTTGATCTGCACTCATTTCTGCCCAGAATGGGAAATACCTTCTTTTGTATTCCTCTCATATTTAACCCTCCCCTTCCCCCAGGACCCCAGCTCCATCCTCATCATCTTCACTCTTTAACTCTTTGGGACTCTGTAGGCTTAGATCCATAGCTATTGTTGCTGGAAAAATGATGAAGACATTACTCTTATTATTTGCCAGATAAGGAAACAACCTCAGAGATGTCATTTTTATAACTTCCCCAAATGCTAAAACTGAAATGCCAACTTGGGTCTCTCTGGTTCCTTTTCACTCTAGTTCCTGTGACTTTTCATATCACGGAGGATATAGAAATATAGGGAAGTGGCAAATGTTCCCCCCACCAGCCTGGTATTCACACTGGGAATCTTCTCCAGGAAAGGGGGCAGATCTGTAGAAAGCCATCCACGGGGCCTAGTCAAGCCCCCTGGTATATGGGTGGGATGATGGATGGAAATCATGTTCTCACCAGCTAAGACGGCCTCCAGGAGCAGCCCTTCCCGCATGACACAGGCATAGCCAGGGCAGCAGCTGCCTTCACTGTTTGAAGGGAGGCTTCAGGGTCACTAAGAGAATTCACCAATGTTCCTAAAAAAACCTGGGCTGCCCATAACGGAGCACCTAACAGGGAAAACAGCCCAGCGCCTCATCCAAACAGGAAAAGGAGACGACTGATAACATTCCAGGGATGTCCCACTCTCTCCTGCCACCCTCGGATTTGCCTAGTGCCTGAGCAGTCTCTTTCTCATAGGTTATCTCACTCGATCCATTGGAAGCAGTGTTATAAAAGTGTTTGTTAAAGTCCTTCAAAGAGGGTTATCGCTCCACATGTAAATTAGCTTATCTTACTTCCCAGATGCTTGCCAGCTCATAGCTGGGCAATTCAGAAACGGATGCGTGTGGGACCTGAGGTGTTTTGGAATCAGTCAGATCGTTGGACTCCCGGGCTCAACAGGCCAAGACAAGTTGGCCAAGAAAGGGGATGATCAGACCTGGCCCCTCCCTCTCCACCAGTTCCAGTCAATCTGTATCTACTTTTCTGGACTCCTCAGAACATGTGGGCAGGACTCCACTGAAGTCAGGGCCTACAGCAGCAGGTACCAGCCAGCATACCACAGAGCTCGTGAGCCTCCCCACAAAGGCTCACCGAAGAGCTAAATCCTTCCTGGCCAACAGGAGAACTAAAATGGAATGCTCAACTCATTCCATCCACAAGACTTCCCACCAGGATGTGAGGGGGACCTGCTATAATAAGTCTCCCCACAGATGGCCAGGGGGCTTGGGGTTGTTCTGAGAAGAGAAAGAACGACTGACACCTGAATTACAGTGCGGGAAAATAAAACATTGCTTCTCATAAATTTAGGAAAACCAATCTCCCTTCCATCCTTCCTTTTGTCTTCCTCTCTCCCTTCCTCATTTTTCTAGAAAGCGCTTTTAGTTATTTCTTACATGATATAATATTAATTGTAAGACTACTGTAGACATATTGAATGACCTCTAGTGTTTCAACATTTGTGTCTTCTTTATCTTTATTTCAGTTTTATCGAGATATAATTAACAAATAAAATTTTAACACATTTCAAGTGTCTATCGTGGTGATTTGATATATGTCGTACTGTGAAAAGATTTCCTCCATCTAGTTAAGAAACACATCCATTGCCTCACATGATTTTTTCTTATTCTTTTTTTAATGACGTTTGATTTCTACTCTCTTAGCAAATTTCAATTATACAGTACGGTATCCTCAACTGTAGTCACCATGTTTACATTAGATCCTCAGACTTTATTCATCTTATTGTGTTTTCATTGTGAATTCTAATTTTGATCGATCATAGCGATACCTTGTAAGATAGTCCCTTTGCTCCCTTGGTTCAATTCTGTCAGCTCAGTTATTTTTAATGTCTTTGGAAGATGCCAAATCGTTGAGGCTGCCCCTTCCCTTACGCTTTCAGGTTCTAGAGGGAGACAAGCACAGACACGACTAACCAGAATGAGGCTCTGAGGGGGCTGAGCAGCTGTAACTACTCAGGGGTGAGATCAGTGCACTCAGGAAAAAAAAGGTGGCGTTCTGAGCCGAATCTTTTTATTATCACCAGTAATATAAATTTATTATTTCTAATTACTTTATTACGGCTTAATTATTCTTGTAATACCTATAGCCTCTTCAAGTTAATTTTTACAAAGATACAAGGTTAGTAATATTTCGTAACTCTTCCCTCCGGATTAAACGTTCTTATTTACTATTTTAGTTATTCTTCCTAAATTCAGCAATTCCCAGACCCAGCTCTTCCCTATCTTCCAGCAACTTCTTCCTTTGCAGTATAATAGAACTTATTTGTAATGCTTTATAAGCCCTTTAAAGTATGAGCCAACCACATAATGGCAGGCCACTTCTGTAGGAGGTTATTATATTTCAAGGGGACATAATCTGATCCTCGGCACGTTTGAACTTCCAGAATTACAGCCTGTGTGGTAACCGTTAAGATGCCACATTTCCAGGCTCGGGATGGGTCCCTCTGCTGAACAAGCTGTCGAGAGAATTCTCCGTTCCACACAGACAGGTGGCGAGGACTCCTGTTTTCAACCCTGGACTCCATTTACTGCGGAGTGAACTGGAAGATTTACTACTGGTCCTTGTTAGACTATCACTCTGTTGAAGAAAATCTAATCGGGGAAGATGACAACCTGCACTGCATTCTTTTACTGAAAAAAGCATATGTAATACTTCTAGCCATTTCAGAGATAGTATGGAACACTGAAAATAATTCTGGATAACTCTCTGTTACGTAACAATATTAACCTAATATATACTTAAACCCATCCGCCTAAACTACTTATCCTGAGTACTGAAGAACTGAGAGTTAGATTGTTTGGTTACAGAACCATGGTGATTTACTTTTTCTTTCTAGTATGTTGTCTCTCAGATTAGGACCTACAAGTGTTAAAAGTCAAGATATTTGCAAACGCGTGTTCATAACAGCATTATTCACAATAGCCAAAAGGTAGAAGCAACCCAGGTGTCTACTGACGGATGACTGGATAAACTAAGTGTGATATGTACATGTTATTCAGCCTTAAAATTCTGACACATGCTAAAACATAGATGAACCTTGACAGTATGCAAAGTGAAATCATCACAAAAAGGTAAATACTGTGTGATTCCACTTACATAAGGTGCCCAGAACAGTCAAACTCATAGGGAAAACGGAAGGGTGGCTGCCTATGGCCAGGAGGAGAAATGGAGAGTTATTGTTTAACGAGTACAGAGTCTCGGTTTTGCAAAATGAGAGACTTCGGTGGAAGGATGGTGACGGCGGTTTACAGCAAACGTGGATGTTTCATCGCCACTGAACTGTACACTTAAAAATGATTTAGATGGTAATTGTTATGCGTATGTGACCACAATTCAAAAAATGATTATCCACTCTCGGTTTTTTTTAAGTTAAAGGAAAAAAAGTAAATCCGTACATAGGGTCTAGGGGTAGAAGGAGGTGAGGAGAAAGACTCTTTTGTCCTTGAATTTTAGATCCGGCCTAGAAACGGACATTCCTGCTTCAGCATAGTCAAGAGAAGATGCCACGCTCCCTGCCACTCCCCGCCCTCTCCGAGAGGTCCTTAACCTTTCTTGAATTCACAAACGTAAAGCAGCAAGTTCCTCGTAGCCCCAGAACTATCATTTGGCAAAAGAAATGACCCCAATTGACAAAGGCCAGCTGCTCCCGAGGGGCACGGTGAGCCGGACCCCCTTCTGCGTGTTACAGGTGCTTTTCTGGGACATGTGCTCTTTTTCTCCATGTGCCCATCCACTCTTTCCTTCAAAATGCTTGAAATTCAGTAAGCAGAGCTCAGAAACAATGTTGAGAAATGAGCGACTGTACAATAGGAAACCTCTGTGAAGCAGGGGCAAAGGCCAGGGTGCTAAGGAAATGACTTCTCGTGCCTTCCAATACTGAAAGAATCCACTACGGAATAAAAGGACTTTGCATAAAGGAAAGAGCAGGGAACGCCTGTGTCCAGCAGTAAGGGTTGTCTTGAAGGCTCCCTCTCTAATTCTAATCCCAGCGTTCTCCAGATTTTATAATACAGAGATTCTTGGCTGTTTCAACGGGTGACCATACCAGCAGCATCAAGGGCCCCCAAGTGAATTCATGGAGAGAGGTTAACATGTTCCTGAGCTGGAGACAAGAGGTCAATATTGTCGGCTCAAGAATTCAGTAACGCAGGGAGCTGCCACCTCATTCCGGAGCCCTGCCTACTCTCTTATCTCGTCGGCTCCATCTCTGACCTATTTTCTCTGCTCCTTTACAACAGATTAAAATATGATGCATTTCTGTTGCTTTTTTTTTTTTTCCTGGTAGGCAGCATTCTTCCCTTTAATTCCTAGTTTCCTAATTATTTATTCTAGCAAGTAGAGGTTTCTTAATTTACTCTCATGTTTCCACACAGAGAGTACTTACAAGGCAATTTTGGACTCAGTTTCTATTAATATAGTGATCTGGAGCTCTGGCCATGCTTTCAGTTAACTTCTTATAACTTGTTCAGCTTTATTTTTTTTTTTCCTCAAAATAACACATTATGTGTTAAATGGAAAGATGCTTCCTAGAACGTCTGTCTGGAAATAGCTTCAGGCTGTGGCTCTCTGGAAAACTGTTCCACAATTTAATTCAGACACCTGAGGCATGAAGGCCATCTCCAAACACACGTGCAAGGAATCTGGAGGGAGAAATAAGGATCAAATCCTAAGGATGTGTACTTGTTAATGATGCTATGTAACAAAAGACATTTGGTCTCAGAAAGCTCCTGTTCATCGCAGATAAATGAGTTCAGGAACTTGGGTTTTTTTGTTTGTTTGTTTGTTTCAATGGAAACGAATAATCCTGGACTCTAGCAGAAGCGTTCCACCAGGGGAAACCACAGCAGATGTGCAGAGACGGGGCAGAGCTGAGAGGCCAAGGAGGATGGCCCCCAGACAGCATGTTCTCTGCATGAGGTCATAGTCCACCGAGATGTCTGGGAGGGTCCGGCAAGCACGCTTCCTATGTTTTGTCACTACTCAGCTCCAGTTCATCATGTAAGGCCCTCATATCATTCCCAGAGCACATTCCCTCATATTATCTTATTTCGTAGTGATCCTAGCAAGTTGTGAAATGTACGTCCACCCCCTAACTCGAAGCAATGCCGCGTTCTTACCTCCTCTCTGGCTTCCCTGAAGGATGAATTTAAAGTTCCTCCTCTCCTGGAAAGGGAAGGCTTGGTGGTATCTTCTTGCTGCCCAAAGAGCTCCTCGACGGTCTTCGTGTCAATCTGGTAGTGATGCTGCTGTCTGGCTGCCAAGGTCCAGATGTTGGTTTTGCCACGAACTTGCTCCTCTGGAATGGTTTTCCAAAAGAAGCTTCTCATCCGCTTTTTCTTACCAAGGTGGTTGTAGCCGTTCAAGTGAGAAGTGGAGGGCAATCCTGGAGGGGGAGGTGGGACCGGGGTTCCTCCGGGGAGGGGAGGTGGGGGAGGAGGAGGGGCAGAGGGAGGAAACCCTTCCCCAGGACATGGTAGAGGGAGAGGGGGTGGGGGGGGAGGAGGTGGGGGAGGCGTCTGTCCAATCATGAATCCAGAGGCCGTGGAGACAGTCCCATTTTCTTTATCACTGGCCAAGGACACACAATTCATAACATGCATAGTACTGTTGCCTTCTGTGGAGATAATTTCTTGACCTTGGGGAAGCAGACACAAACTTCAAACTTGTGTCATATTTTTTCATTGGCTAATCTGTCGCCAGAGAAAAAGACAACCATGTTGTGTGTCATCTTCCCAACCTACAAAGATAAAATGAAGTTAAAATCAATACCAGAAAACAT
The DNA here is from genome assembly GCF_000151845.1 of Pteropus vampyrus. Taxonomy (NCBI): domain Eukaryota; kingdom Metazoa; phylum Chordata; class Mammalia; order Chiroptera; family Pteropodidae; genus Pteropus; species Pteropus vampyrus. Next base: position 2,179,302 of record NW_011888828.1, read on the forward strand.
TCTAGTACTAGCCATTCCCTTAGGAGGCTAGTGCCAGTCCTAGAGTAGTTGGATATTAAAATCAATGAGAAACAACACATCCAAAGGGACTAACACTTTTCTAAATGCGAACCAAATTTTACAACCTAGAAATGCTGCCAAAACAGCAGCAAAAAATCCAACTCGGAAACCTTCTGTTAACTGATAAAACACATATTTACTGAGAACCCACTAAAGGCGCAGCAAGTATCGCTCACTTTATGAATAAAGTACTTATTCATTACCCAGCTCGTTTTCTTTGGGCAATGGATACCCAACCCCTAGGGAAATCACCCAAATGGCTGAAGCTTTAGGCGTTAACGAACCTGCCTTTCTCCAGCATGGACATGTCCCCTACCAATCAGCTAGCATCTTTCACCTTGCATGTACTAGGCAGGGCATTTGGAGATAAAACGATTGCCAAACTCATCCCCCTGGAGTCAGGGCCACCATGTTCCTGCTCCACTTGGTAATGTGACATCCTCGCAAATAGAGAAAAGAACCACTAGACACGAAGATTAAAGGTTCCAGCTCTAACTCAAGCTTTTCTGCTCACAATTTTAGACAAGTCTCTTCGCTTTGCTAGACTTCAGTTTTCTCATTTGTAAAATTAGGAGGTTGGAATACATTACATGACTTCTATCATCGCTTCTGATGCTATCCCTTTGGATTCTAGTTAAGCCACTCTTTGGAAACCATCGGAACCCCTCACCTGCCTCTTATGCTTCTCCTGTGACACTATTAGCAAAGACACGCACACATAAGGATATGCTGTCCGTATCACACCTGCCACACGTCAGTCCCTTATCCACACAGGCACTGACTTGCTTGGGAAGATAGTAATTTTGCTGACCTTTAAGTGTTTGTTTTGGTGTTGGGTTGTTATGGACCTGATGTGAAAACAGGGGTCAAAACAACGACATTCCTTCTTATAAGAGGACAGGTAAGTGGAGACGTAGAAGAAGGGACGCAGTGCAGGCTGAGTGAGCGCCATGACTACACGGGTATATGAAAAGGTAACTGGTCCCTCCAAGCCATAGAGGGCCAAACGGAGGGGCTTATAAAATTGGACTTCTGAGTGTAATTGTCTTTTTACAGCATCAGTGTGAAAGCACACACTCACAAACACACATTGGTCAAAAAATACTGGGTTACACAGGAGTAAACCGTCTGATATCACTAATTCAAATATTATGAAATGGTTTACACAGAACTACATATGAAAGGCAGGGTAGCCTTGGGAATAACAGCGGAGATTCCAGAAATAAACTGCTTTTCCTCAGATCCTCGTTCTGCTACTTCTTAGACGTGCAACCTGAGGTGAGGCGGGTTATTAACCATACATTTCAACATCCTCATCTATAATATAAAGGATGTACTATTTCATTGGCTTGTATAGAAGTATATGAACAAATATATGTAAAGTCCTACCCAGATCCTTGTGCATAGTTAGCTATTATTAACAACCACTGGTGTCACATGTACATATGATTTCTCTTTATCCTCACAGGCATTATATTTGCTATAAAATATGTATTGGGTTTATAGATAAAATGCTAAGGCTGCTAGAAACCTTTAATATTTCCATTCTCTGCTTTCTAGGTTACAAGGTTTGTGAGATTTGTCCTTTTTTAATACTCAGTGATTCTATATTAAATTATTTTTACATTACAGGCGTGGATATTTTTATAAAATGTTCGAATATTTAAGTTCTAAAAATTATGTACGGGTAGAAAATAGCATTTCCAACTATTAACTGGAAAACTTATTTTTTCACCATTTTAACCATTTTTAAATGTATATCAGTGTCATTAAGTACATTCATTCTTGTGCAGCCATTCATCACTGAATAGTTTTTTAGAAAGTAAAACTGAAAATATTTATCCAAGCCAACTTATAGCTCACTTGAGATGCAACTGGCTTTTAAAAGGAGTTTTCATAATTATCATTAGGGGCATAACTAGGCTGTTTTCATGGTTGGCATCCCTAAAGCAAATGACTCATTGTCAATTACAGTTTATAGTTATATTTGAACTCTTCTTTTTTCAAGACTGCACAGGTAATCTTGGCAGTTTATCCTTACATATTTTTTAAAAACTTCTGTACATGAAATAGCTCATGCTAATCCT
>NW_011888828.1:2182798-2213642 GCF_000151845.1 Pteropus vampyrus
AGGTAAACAATCATCAAAAGTAGACGCCAAGAAAAGCCCACCCCAGAAAACCTTTCCCCTTGATTCCTGACATGTGTCACAGAGGTGGGAGCAGAAAGGGCTAGCCCACACTTTTCTGATGACAAACGGGAGCAGAGCACGCCAGGTTTGAAAAGAAGAGGCAGAGGAACTCAGAGCCCTATTTTATTTGGGGGAGAAGAATGGGTGGGGAGAGTATAGGCAATTCTAAAATATGGAATTTCTGCTCACTCCATTAACTCACTGGGAAAAGCCCCCTCCCCCGCCCCCATCTTTCAAAACCTTGCTTATTACACACAGATTGTCAACCACACAGTCGAACCAGAGCTGGCAACATCCAACTCTTCAACTCAGCCCTCTAACCAGCAGTGAAAGAACCCAAGACCAGACCTTTTCCAGACAGCGTGTTTAATTTGCTCACAAGATAAACATTTCACAGATGCCCCGGAACTCAACACCCTTAAAGCAGAGAAGGAACGCCTGTTTTTGAATGTGCATTTTCAGTTTCTCCCAATGTCTCAAACCCAAGGAAAAAAGCAAACGAGCGCCAAAAGATGCTCTAGAGAGGAGGAAGGAAGCGCTGGCTACTCATTCCAGGCAGGGAACTGTGGATCAGTAGAGGGGGGTCACAGATGGCCGAACCCTAGAGGCAGTTTATGTGCAAACAGATGTTTGAAACTGACTAGGTTCCGAAAAGGCGCGGGGGACACGGGGGGCAAAATTTCTTTCAAAAAGTCTGGACACAGTAGTTGTCTAGGTCTTTGCACTGGCGAGCGGTCCACCGCGTCCTTTCGCCCCAACCCCAAGATCCATGTCCTCCTGCCCCAGCCACTCACCAAAATGCCACCGGCTCGGCCACACAAAAGGATCGGAGGGCGCCGCGAGCCCCTGGCCCACACACAGCGGCGTCCCAGTTCAGCGGCAGGCGACAGCGGGAGAGACGCCAGGGCGAGGTCCCCGCGGGGCGCACGCCAGCCCCCGGCGCAGTCCTTATCTGGACAGCAGCGGCGGGAGGGAGGGAGCGCGGGTGCGCCGCGCAGGCTCTGCGGCGCTCGCCGTGGCGGGCGAGGGCGCGCGCTGGGGAGGTCGCCGCCTATCGTGCAACACGCGGGGCCCGCAGGGCCGACGCCCGGGAAGGGCTGGACCCTCGGCCTCCAGGGAGCGTACGCTGGATCCCGGGCAGAGGCGAGTGGAGAGCAGCCGCCGCACCGCCTCGTCCCTCCCCACATCACAACCGCCCGCGGGTCGGGGCGGGCCAGGGGGCTCGCCGGACCCCGCCCCCTCACCCGAGGGCCCCGGCTTTAGAGCTCTCCACCTCCCGCCCACCCCTCCGCGTGCCCGCCTCCTCCGCGGAGGTAGCACCGCCGAGCTCCCTGAAGCAGAGGGAGGAAGCTAACTAAGGAAGGTGTCTCCGTGCTTGAAGTGAAATGGGGGTGGGGGGGGGCGTCTCCTGGTTCGTGGACGCGGCCCCCATCCTCTCCTCGCACCTCTGAGGCGACACCTCCCAAGTCTGGGGTTGGGGTTCCAGACGCGAGGGAGAAAGCCTCCCGGCCGCACTGCAGATCAGCCAAAGGTACTGGGAAAGAGCCGGCCAGAAAAACCAGAGAGGGGAGACTCCTGGTGTTTGGTCGCAGGATTAAACCGAGAGCCCGCTGTTCCCAGGCTGGAGGCACCGCAACGGCTGGAGGTGACCCGCCAGCCCACCCCCTTCCTCCCCAAACTTCCACAAGTGCAGGGCGCAACTTCTAACCTGAACTTCGCACGGCCAGAGGGCAAGAGCGAGAGCCATCTCATCCTCGGTCCGCATCGCGGGGACGCGGTGCTCGCCAACCCCGCACCCACTGTCAGGAGGGGCAAGTGGTGCATCCCCCAGTTGCGGGCTCTCGGACAGGCGGGGATCAAGTAAGGGCTCACTTTACCCCAAAGTCTTAGCAGCTAAAGCTAAATCAGGTGACCCAGGTCCAACCTAGAGACAGACAGCCCGCGACCTAGCTCCTTCTGGGGACGCGGGTCCAGACCCGCGCGTCTTTGCCTCAAGGGACAGATCGCTGTCCTCTGCGGCCCAGGGAGTGCAGCCGCCACCGTCACCCGGCGGATGTAGAAGGAGTTCAAACCTCTCCAGCCTTCCCAGGGAGGCTCGAAAGCAGCCGAGGCTCGGCTTCCCAGCCCCGAGTCCTGGCTGGTCTCCGCCCCCGGCCCTCCGGATCCGGGGAGTCGCTAGCTCCCGGTGCCCCAGAGCAGCGATCGCTTCTGCCTCCGCCGCGCGGCTCACACTTACCCCCGGCCCGCGCTCCCTGCGCGCGCTCCTCGCTCTCAGTGCTGCCGCCTCTTCCAGGGTCACTGCAGCCCCGGCGCCTGGGACCGCGAGGGGGCAGGGCGGCGCTGGGCGGGGCGCGGCGCGGCGCAGCTGCTGCCTCAGGTAACAATGCTGAGGACGAGGCTGCTTCCAGCGCCCGCCGCAAGGCCAGCACGTCCCTTCCTGCTCGGCTACTTCCCCCCTCCCGGCGGCAACGTCCGCGCTGCTGCGCTCACCTACACCTGCGCGGGGACCCCGGGATTTGGAAGCCATCCCCGAAGGCTGGCGTGGGGCGGGGTGGTCGGCCACCGAGGATAATAGGGGCGATGGAGGAGAGATGTACGTACTGTGCAGAAGAGGCAGGTGTCCTCGTGGAACCAGCAAAGAGGAGGCGCCAGGCTGGCTTCCAAACCCGCAAGAGCCTTCCACAAAGAAGCCTCTGCAGCAGCCACCCCGGCACCCTCCCCTGCCTGCGCACACGCGCGCACACACCCAAACGCGCGCCAGGTCACCCTGTGCCTCACACTTGTTTCTCTCTGGAGCACTAGGCAGGACTTGGGTGAACTGTCCCAACCTGCGTAGCCGAATCCCAACTGGGCCGGCGCTTCTCAAAGGTCAGTTCCTCTCGGGGACCTGCCAACATGTAAGTTTAATATATTTAAAAAAAAAAAAAAAAACTCAATGGTGACTGTAACAGGACCTTTTAGTTATAGTTAAGCAAAAAAGAAAAAGAAAAAGTCCACCCCAGTCCTGATCACATGAACAGACTATGTCTGGGAAAGATTCCTCACAGGAGAAAACAGGGGAACAATTTAATCGCATCTTTTTTCAAATTGACTTGTGAGGCCGGGCAGTGAGAAACGAGTAGTCCAAGAAAACCTATCCCGGACAAACCGGCTGATCGGAAATCAGCTGCAGGGGTAGGGAGGCTCCCTCCAAGGCGATGAAGTCATCGCTACCTTTGACTTGGTGAGCCCAGATAACAGACACCAGCCTCTGGTGCCTGATGACTTCAGTCTCTCCACCCTGGTCCTCCGCTTCTGAACCCCCAGGACAGAATTCCCGACCCCCATGTGGATAGAAAAAGAGAAAACACGAGGGTAAAAAACAAAACAAAAGTAAGAAAACATCCATTCCAGCCAATAACCCATTTCTTAGCTGTCCACCAGGCTTACACTAACCATGAAGGGAAACAGATCCAACTAAAACCAGAGACAATCTAGGAGTGGGAAATGTAATAAAAGAAGGATAGCCCCATGACCACGGAGTTAATATTACTCCCAAAGGAAAACTGACTATAGAGGCAAAAGTTACATGACAGTATCAAAAGTGAGCAGAATGACACTGTCTCCCTTTATGTCTGCCTCCTTAGATGAGCCTACCCCCACTACACACTTCCCACTGCTCAACCTCCAGCTCCAATCTGGGCTCCCCCTGCCTCCTCCCTGCTACCCCACCACCCGCACACACACTGTACTGAGTGTGTGCTCTAAAATCAGTCACTTTTTTAGGGGTCAAGTCCAGTGACCCATCCTCAGCCCCACTTCCCTTTGATCTCCCGCAGCATCCTGGCCCACAGGACTCCTCTCCGCCTCGCTGGCCTCCTTCGCTGACCCGTCTAGTCCTTTAAGGACAGTAACTGGATTCTTCCAACCTTTTATCTCCCATTATCTCCTGAATACTGCCTTTCTGACTTCAGCATGGACAGGTCCATATTTTGTGGGGCCCGAAGCTTGTATAAGTCTTGAGGGAGCTTTTTAAAGAAACACAACACTAGATATGTATCCAGGAAAAGTGAGAGGCATGAAAACTTGAGCTTCAAGGCAAATCCACTTCTGGTTTCACCTCTGTCAGGGACACTTGAATCCATATTGCCCCTGTAATATCTCAAGTCCAAATTCAATGTCCAAAGTCAACTTATCTTTCTCTCAAAACTAGTGTCTTCCTGCCTGCACCCTCTTAAGACCAGATTTTTAAAATTCGAAATCCTACCTCTCCTCTAGTTCTTTTTCTCTTCTAAATTCCTTATGTCCAAGTATTTGCCAAATTTGTTCCTCTTCCCCAAGTCATCTCTCTTCCATCTCTACTTTATATCCACTGCCACCACGCCAGCCCCAATTAGAGGAAGGGGAAACATATCTATTTGCTGTTGGCCATGTGTCAGGCATCACACTTGGTTCTTGAGAAGTTGAACCGGACTCTTGCATCCACTGGCTCAGCATTCTATCCCTTGCTCCTCTCTTCTCCCTGACTCTCCTGTCAGTTCGGCGTTTTTAAAAGTCTGATTTTATCACATTAGCTACGTGTTCACTACCTTCCATAGGTTCACATATGTGCTTATGGGAAAAAGTGGCATTCTTCCGTCTGACACTCTGGGAACATCCTACCTTTACTTCCACAGTTTGAAGCATCCCATTTTACCAGCATGTGTGCTGCTCCTGAATGTGTCATGCTTATTTTGACTCTCATTTTCTATGTTGTGCCTATTAGGTGGCCAAAAAGTACTTGAATAGAGCAGAGCACAGCTCTCAAATAGAGTTAATGTCTCAGCGAATTAATCTAAGGCTGCAGATCTAGAGGACAATTTATTCATCTATTAATATGTTGATTGTTAACCACACCCTCGTCTCACCTACATTTGTGCTTGGGAGTTAAGACTGCTGTTCATCTGTTTTCCTGAAATGTGCCAGCCACTCTGTCTGCGAGGAAGGCTGGCAAGACTCCTGAGGCCAGCTGTGCCCACAGTCAGCCCAGCCCCTGGAGTTCATGACTTGGAGGCTGCTGCTGCTGCTACTCAGGTGCTCTTGAGCAGCAGGCAGTGTGGCCAGCTTACACTTTTCCAAGCCAGCCAAACCTCTCAGGGAAGTGTGTTAGTAGCTTAGTGTGGCCCAGCAAATGGGCATCACGGGTGGCAGCTCTAAGCCCTACGGAACTGTTTGTGGCTGGCTTTGCCCTTTCCCAGGCTGTCTTTTCCAGATTGCTCCATTTCCTTTGCCCAATTCACTTTCTTTCTTCTGGCTTCACCTCCTCAGCCCTGAGAAGCTTTTAGTTCCTCTCACATCAAGTATTTTGTACATCAATCAGTCATTAGGAGCCACTAAACAAAGCCTCAAATAAAAATGAATCAAATATCAGGATCCCTTCTAAAGAATAATAGGCTTATAGTTCTAAAACAGGCTTATTTGCTGAGGCGTAAGTCTAATTCATGAGCCGATTTCATAAGACCTCTAGGGACCACAGTGGACACACTGAAATGAGTCCCCTCTGGCACAAGATTCAGGCATTTAACTGATTTTTAAATACTCCCCACCCCCTTAAAGACTTAAGTTTACTTAATCTTTATTCTTCTTAAAACATATCTGATGAGATCAGTTTTTCAGTATTTAGATTATAGGATGTGTCTTGGCTTGTAAAATTGGAAACTGCAAAAGAAACCAACTCTACGAACTCTACGGTTAGATAGACTTGCAAAGACTCACCAACCCTTCAAGTAACAGTTATTTCTAAGAGACATTGCTAGACCTTGTTTCCTTCATAAGGTAGAAAGTGTAAAATAAATAAACCAGCAGCATCATTACTGTCACTATGAATGCAAATTTGTATTAAATATCTTATGGGCAGTATGCAGACACTATATTACTATAATTTTCCTAACAACTTTGAACTGACAAAATGATGTTTTATTTTTACAGGCTAAGAAATTTAAATAGTAAGTTGGCCTTAAATATAGTAAACAATGACTGTGCTCTGATCATTAAAAGGGAGAAACTTTCTTTCCAGTTGCTAAGTGGTGATTTCTGAAAGTTTTAAATAGAAAATGCTTTCACACGTGATGCTGATGTCCATGGCAGCATCGATGGCATTTCCGTTTCCAGAAATAAATACAGGTACTTTGTCAATAACAGCACCTGCTTTGTCCGAGGGTTGGAGGAGTACAGACACCCTCACCCAACATACAATGATGAGGTACACAGACGGCCAACGACCCTCGTCCCCACCTATGTTTCTGCAGAGCACATTGCCCATTTTCTCCCTTTTAAGGTATCTGTGTGTGTGTGTTGGAGGCAGGGATGGAAGAGGAGACTAAGGAAAAAGAAATAGAGTTGACCCTTAAATAATGCAGGAGTTGGGGGTGCTGACCCCCATGCAGTCAAAAATCACGTAAATTTTGACACCCCAAAACATAACTACTCATAGCCTGCTGTTGAATGGAAAGCCTTACTCACAACTTAAAAAGTAAGTTAACACATATTTTGTATGCTATATGTATTACAGTCTGTACTTTTACAATAAAGTAAGCTAGAGCAAAGAAAATGTTATTATGAAAATCATAAGGAAAATACATTTACAGTATTTACTAAAAAAAACTGTGTATAAGTGGACCTGTGCAATTCAAACCCACGTTGTATATATCACTGAGTTTTCACCAAGAAAACCTTCAACTAGGCCTTTCTTTTACTTTACAGTTGATATAGTGCTTGGAAAAGTAGTCGGTATTAATTATAAGTATAGGGTCTGGCTGTTATTCAAATTTTGAGGAGAAAAACAGCTTTAAAATACAACGCAGAAGTGTATCAGTTCTTTCCACTATCCATCATCAAAAATGAGTGTCTCAATAAAAAGAATTAGGTTTAAGAGTCAGATGCCAATTTCTTTTGCTACTGGTTTTAACTGTTTCCCAATTGTTTACCCTTCTAAGAAGTTAGAAGAGCAAACAGTAATTTGAAATCATAACATACATAGTACGGGCAGTCTCCAAACAGAAACCCAATGAATCAACGATACTGGTATGTGGTGTGGTGTGGTGTGCTGTGGAGTGTGTGTGTGTTTCTCTGGGAAAACACGATGAGCACATCCTGTGAAAAACTTCGTAGGGCACGTAAAAGTATGAAAAAGGACAAGCTGGTGACTTAGCAATTTGTAAAGACCTTTTTACTCACTTTGGAAATGGAGTTTGTACTTAGTTTAGTGAAGCAGTTATGAACAATCCCTTTGCACTAAATTTCTATTTTTAATAAGAAGGTAAATGCTTTGGATATGAGAGTGAATAATAAAGTGAGCCCATAACAATTAGCACCTTAATATTTCTCAAGCCAAATTTATACAAATAATTAAATGGACCATTTTCGGAGAAAGTAAAGAGCATAAGATTTTTGGTGGAAATACCATTTTTAAAAGTTTGACTGGCCTTGGCCACAAAAAGGATCCCTATCTAATCTGGTGATGGACAGAGGGGAGGGGGGTTAGGGGGCTGGGAGAAAGGGGTGAAGGGTTAAAGAAATACAAATTAGTAGTTGATAGATGGTCACGAGGATGGGGAGCATGGTCCAGGGAATGCAGCTAGCTTAATGTAACGGCTAGGGGTACAGCCAGAGGAGAGAAGGAGCAATCGGGGAATCGTTTCATAAACTATGTCTAACCAATGTAATGTATACTTGAAACTAATTAAAAAATAAAGTAAAATAAAACAAAATAAAAACCGCTCAGCTCACGATCAGCTCACAGTTACATCTCACTGTGGGCCTGACCAGGCTGAGACTGAAAGAGGGCGCTTGAGGGTTAAATCCCGAACTTCCCTTTTCATTTTCACTTCTAATTTGCTGGCCCCTCCTGAGAAAAGAGGCTCCGATATTTAATCAATTCAGAAAGGTAGTTTAAAATGGGTGAAAAATTGTCCCCTCGCATTTCTAAGTTCCTTTTCGTGTTTTTGTACATATGATCAACTTTTTGTGTTAAATTGTATATTTACAAGGAAAATTTATCTGTACAAAGTATTGGTACAGATAAAGAGTAAAATTTATCTGTACAAGAGTAAAATTTATCTGTACAGAGTATTTTTCTATTGGTGGTGATTTCTCAGGACTAGGCTAGAGAAAAGAGCAAATGACTACTTTTTTCTCGAAATGTTGCTGGGTTTTCTAAGGAACACCCTGGGCTTGCTCCCCACCACACACACCTTTGTTAAAGGCACAGGTAAACAAATTTCTGAATTGTTGAGTTTTGCATCGTGTCTTAGTGCTTCCTGTGTGGTGATTGACGGGCAGTGTTGCTCTAGGTGTCTTTTACATGCGGGGGGAGGGGATGCAGGACAAACACAAGATTAAACACGGAACTTTATTTTACGCTGTACAATGGAATTATTTTTATGCTGGAAATGGCTTCACCAAAAGAGAGAGAGAGAGAGAGAGAGGCAATTTCTTTTCCCAGGAAATTGAATACCCTCTCACTGTGGATCCTTATTTACTCCAAATTTGGGGTCACAAAGTCACATCACATTTGTAATTTAAGAGGAGTACAAATAAGGGAAAGCAGAGAAAATGCTAGATGTTAACACATCTTCATTTTCCCCCTTCACATCCCCCATTATCAAATATTTGAACATATCTTCTAGCTTTGAATTCTTTCCTTTACAAGCATGCCCTCTCTACAGTTTATCTCAATAAGGAGACTAATTTCCAAGGGCGCCTGCCTGCCTGCTGGGCATAATCAGGTTAAACCTCTTCTACTGGAGGGGAAGGCAGAGGAAGGAATTCTACCCCAGCAGCCCCACTGCACAGGAGCCCCATAAAAAAGGGGGCCACTTGTGATCCCCATGCTCATGGTACAGAGTCTATAGAAGTCACTTGATGGTTCAAAGACCTTTGTCCTGTGTGTCAGGCTGGATAGCAGCACCATAAAGAAACCAGAGGGGCTAAATCGGAAGGCCAGAGTGGAAACAGGGGCACAGGGAGGTAGAGGGGGAGCCATGGAGATTATGATTCACTCCCAAATTTTATTAACATCCATGTTTTTAACAAAAGTCACATTATTCTACTTGAACCAAAGATATTGAGATAACCAACAAAGGCATTTTTTTTTTTTTCATATGTGTGTCTTCCTTGTTAAAATAAGCTGATTTCTTCATCAGGCTGCAATAATCGAAACGGCAATAAAGGGCTTTACTGGAATTGTTTTCAAATTCCTGAAAGCCATTTTTGCAGATTCTAAGGCTACTCTGGGTGACCTTGAAACACACGCTCCCCGGTCCTTGTTTGCCCAGTTATAACCCACACATCCGAGCAGCTAGGTAACTGGTTATTAATTTATCTTCTTTCTCAAAAATGGGAACACTCAGGTTGACCTCCAGGTGAAAATTAAGGTCATATATTAAACTGCTAAATCTTCTGACCAACAATTCTCCCCTGATGACCTAGAAGCTACAGACAAATTCTGCCTCCTTGTCCAAATACACTCTAGTGCTAACCAGGTAAAAGAATCGAGCATTCTGTTAGACTGCTGGCAAGGGGAAGAAGTTGAGATTCGAAGCCTGTAAAGAACGGATATTGTATTGAGATCTGGTTTGTGTCTGACAACACGGACAGGAGCGTTTCCACAGACCGAGCTGCCGTGGCACTTCTCTGCATCACATACACGCATGCGCAAGCCATTCCGATTTGGAGCCTGAGGCTGGCTGCTTCCACACTCTACCACTAATAGCATGTTCCCCATGCTGGTCCCTCCCTTTTCCTCAACCATTTATTCCCAGGATTTGCATAGATTTTCTCCCCATTAAACCAAAAAATTTGAGGGCGAGACTGTCTTATTTATCTTCTCAGTCGTATCTATTCCCAGGGCTCTGACAACGGTTGGTTAGGCAGTGTGTGCCAGCTTGGTCTTCATCACCAGCGAAGGACACCAGTGTGCCTCTATTCCTCCAGAGTTAGAGACTCCAGCAATGATAACTGTCATTACAGTGTGATCCAGGAGGGAATCCACCCCACGAGAAGCAAGCTCTTTGGAGCAGGATCTAAGAGCATGTGAAGTGAACAGCCAGATAGCGTGACATTTTATGGTGAACTGAAGACAGGTAGGCTTGTACGGGCCAGTGAAACCTTTCAAAAGACATGCTGATGCTCGACCCAAAGCAACACAGCCCCGTGCTGGACTGGAAAACACCACTAGCTTTGACATGGTTGGGGAAGAAGTGCGATTGGGACTGAGTTATCTTCTGAAATTTGATGAAAAGGTTTGATAATTGAAGCATGTATTGTGGATCCTCTACTTCTCTCAGGGGTACACTGAAGGATGAGGATTCCTGATCTCAAAGACCAAGCACTCCCTTGGTCAGCCAGTCATCTGGCTCTGTCACTGCTTGGGTAAACTGTTCCCATAGGCTAGGTGTACAAATGCCGAAGAGACTACGGTAAAGGGAAAAATACGGTAATAATGAAAAGTCAGCACATTGGAAATGAAATGAATCATGAATGAAGGTTTTCTTAATTGAGTGGTCTCAGTTCACTAATGAACAGAAATTCACATAAAATGAGCTAAAAGGACTAAACAGACAGGGTTCTTCCTAGAATAGGTCAAGGTCAGAGTTGAGGTCACTGGCAAGGAAGTCTGGAGTGGCTTGGACTGACGCTACTTGTATCTTGGGGAAAAAAGACTTGTTTTCATTGCTCTAGTCATGAGCACAAATAGTGACTCTAAAAGCCTGAAAACACGAAGACAGCACAATGGTCCCTTAATATGTCATTGAATTTTTTTTTTTAAAGGACAAAGAGGAAAGTTAGGACCACAGCCTGCTGTGGAACTTTAATACTTTATTTTCCCTTCTCCTGTGAGTTTAGGAAACAACTCAAAAAACAATGATTAGACTTACAGTTGTTCATTTGTAATTTCTATTTTCTCTTTATGTCTGGTTTAATGTAGAAAATGCTACATAAACTTCAAAGAAAATAGTGAGCTTTTTTAGAGAACATAAAAGACAGATTATTTTTTAAAAGACTGTACCATAGGAAATCTAAATGATGAATTAAAGGTCTGGCCTTCCCCATTAAGTGACCATCAACCTAAAATAGACTGCTATAAACATAGCTTGGTATATATGATGCACATGGTAACCACAACCCAAAAATATGTAAGAGACATATGAGAGATAATAAAGAATCCAAATACAATACTACAGAAAGTCATCAACATACAAGAGAGCAAGAGAATAAGAAAGGAACGGAGAATACAAAAATGATCAGAAAACAATTAGTGAAATGGTAATAACTACAGACCTATCAATAAAGATTACTTTAAATGTAAGTGGATTAAATGCTCCAATCAAAAGACAAATGGATAAAGAAGATGTGGTACATATATACAATGAAATATTACACAGCCATAAAAAAAAAAACAAACAAAAAAACGAAATCAACATAGATGAACCTAGAGGGCATTTTGCTAAGTGAAACAGACAGAGAATGCCATATGATTTCACTTCTATGTGAAATCTAAAAAACAAAATAAAAGAACAAACAAAACAGAAACAAACTCATACAGGGAACAAACTGATGGCTGCCAGATGGAGGGGATTTGGGGGTTGGGTGAAAAAGATGAAGAGATTAAGAAGTACAATTTGGCAATTACAAAATAGTCACAGGGATGTGAAGTACAGCACAGGGACTACAGTCAATAATACCGTAATAACTGTGCATGGTGTCCACTGGGGTGACCACTTCATAAGTTATATAAATGTCCGACCACTATGCTATACACCTGAAACTAATAAAATGTTGAATGTCAACTGTAACTGAGGAATAAAAAAGGTCTGGCCTTCTCCAGTGACCAACACCAGTCCAAGAAGAAACTGTGAGACCCACTTCAGGGACCATCTGGACCTCTTGAGGGTGTAGTGGAATCAGATGATGAAAGTCAACACATGTAAACTGACCAGTCATTCAGCAAATACTCATGACCGTTTAAGTTTAGATTTTTTTTCAAGTCACTTGATAGTACCAGTGATTATATAGTAACCATTGCCATGGTAAAAACTCAATTCTCAAAACATCATCTGGGCTTTTTTGCTGCTTCTATTATTGTTGTAACCTAGTTAGAAAATTTTAATCCACTGGATTTTCCTGATTTTGACCTAAGGTAGGGGTGAGAGAACAGGAAACAATTTGTGAACAATGCAAACATCCATTATTTGGGGAGTTCTTTAAAGATTTAAGCTAATTTTATTAAGTTCAGAAGTGTGTATTAATAGAAATTTGGCCAGCTCATAAAATCTTTTTAGATCGAAAATAAATTATTAAAAATTACCAGTGTACAAATACAACTTTTTTTAAAGCAGTTATTTGAAGCTATAAGTAGCTAAGTTTTAAGAAACGTAGAGTAGCATTACAGAATAGTAGTATATGTTTCTTCACGAGAAGAGGGGAAAAATGAGACGGAAGAAACCACTGATGTTAAGCTAAAATAAAGTTAGTGTTTTATTTTTGGCCTTAACTTCCTTTATAGTTCACATTGCTGTTTAGATAGTTGAGGAAAAAAGGAGAGAAAAAAAATCTAGTGAACCCGCGTTTTCCTACATGACTTTTTTCTAACTAGTCTCATGTCCTAAGCTATTTCTGCTTCTTCGCCTGCCCTGTTCCTGTAATCTTTACTAATACACAGAAAACCGTTCAACTTTACACTTTCCTGAATTTCTGTGTTTCCAAGTACAAACCAATTTCTTTTACATGCCAGAGAAGGGATTCGGCCAGGTGCAGGAGTGAAGCCAGTGGTACCCCTGGTTGTACCAAAACACGCGGGACTGCCGCCCTGAGCAAGGAAAAGCTAAAACACTCGTGCAACGAGACCCCACACGTCCACCCACCTATTCGAATCAACCACTGCTCACATATTGCCATATCCCTTTAAGCCATCTTCCACTGCTTCCTTTTCTTTCTCTTTCTTTGAGTATGTATGAAAGTATATATTTTTCTTTCTCTTTCTTTGAGTATGTATGAAAGTATATATTTTTGCCTAACCATTTAAGAGTAAATTGCAGACATCATGCCACTTCGCCTGTAAGTCTTTTCATAAAAAGCTTCCTAATATAGGATTAGAAATCATATAGGAGGATAAAAATAAATTCACATATATAAATAATTTATTTATTTGTTATTCTAAAAACTTAATTTAAAAACTTTTCAGCAAGGCCAACCAGATTAAAGTTAGCTTTCCTCTCCCTCCCCCACAAAACTTCACCCTCATTTGAAAAAAAATTTTTTACAGGGAGACTTTGCTTTTTCTATAGAACTTCAATAATCAAAGCTCCAAGATATGGTGCAAACTAATATGGTCTACATTTTTCTTCCTTATGTGCCCCCATGCCAGCAAGGTATACACTTCACCCCTGAGATACTTATACAAATACGTACACCTGTACCCAAAGGCAAGTGATATGAAAGCCTAAGTTACTTTTGTCTAAGATCAACAAAATGGTATCTTGTTCCTCTTCTTCCTTTGAATCAACAATTCATGATAAACCATAGTTACAAAAAGGTCACATTCTTTGACACATGGCAAAACCTAGCTTAGACTCCGAAAAATTCTGGTTTTGTTTTTCTGCAGAAGTTTCATTTGTAAAGGTGTTATGGAAATTCCCAGCTCTGATAGCATATTAATCAATTAACTGCACAGGAATAGAGGTGAGGTTCTCAGACTGGATCTAATTTCCCTTCTTCTTATGCATAGTCTCCTCTTTCCATATCAGAGTTAACACCAGAATAACAAATAGGTCTCTCTTAATTTACATGACTACTAAGAGTTAATCTTTATTCCGCAAAAACACAGCTGAACTTCAGTTTCCTGTACATTAGGAGGACCACTTGGCAATTTATTATAAAAGCCCATTTATGCCAGGAAACCCGCCTAGCAGGAAACCTTCAAGTGGGAGCACAGAACGGAATTTAATGAAAGTTCTCAAAAGAGGAAAGTTGTTTGCCTTGTCATTCTATTTTAATAGGTCTTGCTATATTGTAAGAACAGTAAAGGACCTGTGGCCCTTGGAAAAACTTTGAACTAAGGCAAACTATAACTGGCCTTTCGATCGGGGTGGGGGGGGGAACTATTCACAACTGGATAGTCTTTGCCAATATAAAAATCTGTAATCTTACAGGGGGAATCAGAGTTTTTAAATACTTAAATTTGATTAGAATTTAGTGATGAAGGCTCTCAGATGGTCTCAGCTCTCCCAGGCATCCCAAAAAGTTCAAGGAAAGCGCTACGCCAGGGGTGAGGGGCAAGAGCTACTGGCAAAAGAAATTTAGAAATATTATTACGAAGTCAGTCATTCTCTCTGCTACACAAAAATTAGTACAAACTAGACACAAATGTTGCGCTGAACTATCAATTCAAATAATTTGCTTTTATTTTTTACACCTACAGTCATCTCCAGCCTGGGCACATTATGAGGAAGAAACATTCTTCAAATTGTCCCATAATTAAAAGACATTTACCTTTACCTTTTTGATATACACGATTTTACTTTATATAGCACTTTTCAGGTTCACATGATTTTTCAGAATACTTTTAAGATCAGCAGATTAAAGGGATGAACATCACATATACTCTGAAATATATCTAATATGAATCCATTGGGGGGGGATGATTTTTTTTTCCAACCAAGAAGACACTGAATAAATTGTACTTAAGCTTAGTAGAAGAAAACAACACTTTTGACGTTTTAATTATGCAGTTGAAATGGCAGGATTTAAGGGGGGGGCGGGGTATGGAATTCATATATTTAGTTGCAAATACCTTCTAGTATTAAATTTGGAGATGGGGGGTTGGCTAAATCATTTTATAAATTTTGGTACCTTCCTGTCTTCATCTGTGAAAAGGGTACTAAGCAGATAATCTCTAAGGAGATCTATCTCATACTCCATGGGATTATTGTTAGTAAGCTTCAGTGACATTATCAATGTGTTTTGAATATGGAAAAGATGCTTCTTAAAGTCTAGATTTCGGCGAAACTGCCTCTGCAAGCCCTGGTCCTTCCTGGGCCCTAAGACTTGGAAGCTTTTTGTTAATTAAACAAGAAGACCATTAGACTGAGGTGGCTTTAATGCCTCCTTAGTAGCCTAGTAAGCCTGAAATGGCTCAAAACCGAGAAATCAAAACCTAAGGACAACCAATCACAAATAGCCAATTCAGCCTTTCCCAAGTAAGGCAAACCACTTAAGCTACAGCCAGTCAAATAACTTCCTTGCTTTGCTCCTACCTCTTCTCTATAAAAATCCTTCACTGTCTAGCTCCTGTTGGTGGAGGGCTCCTAAACACTTCTGGTTTGGCACTGCCTGATTTGAGTCAATTTTTGCTCAAATTCTTAAAATTTTTAGTATGTCTTGCTCTTTAGTGCATTTTTTCTTAATTTCTACTGTAATAAAAGTCAACCATTTCTCTGCCCCAAACCCCACAATTCCCCAAATCCTGATTGTTTGGCTTTTATTTTCCTAACAGCTTTTCCCTTTCCACTTCAAACTTTTACAAAGTGATGTTCTGATGTGTATATGCTTTATGCATATTGGCTTTAAAAATATGTAAACAGGCATGTGTGTACACTCTTGGAGGTGTAAATTGGCAAAAATCTTTCTTGGAAGCCAATTGGCAATAGGTATAACAAAGTCTTAAAAGTGTGTAATACTTAGAAGGCTCATTTTCACTTCTAAGAATCTCATCTAAGGGAATAACTAGGTCAGAGTACAAAAATGAATGCATGCATGTTAAAGGGCATTCGAACTAGAGTTATAAGATAAATAACTGGTAACAAAAATGTGTAACTTCAGGAGAGTTAGGTGGTCCCATGTAGTACTTACTGATTTGGGAAGTTACTCATTTTACCTCTGATTATTTGAAATGCTAATTTTTTTCTACAATGAATATGAATTACTTTCTTAACAAAGTAAATATACCACTGGCTAATATGTTATTTACTTATTTCTTTTGCACATGTACCCATGACTCAGAGTCACTAGTATTTTTAGTTTATTCTGAAAAATCATCAATCCACGAAACAACTAATTCCTCAGCTACTACAGTTGTTATTGAAATGTGGTAAGAGTGGACATGTTCTCCCAAGAGATTCCAACTGAGGGAAAATAATAACTTACTAAGATAAAACAATTAGTAGTAATAGAAGCACCATTTTTGTTATTGTTTTTAAAGTTCAGAAAAGACAAATCGTATATCTCAGAATTTCCAAATAGCTGCTTCTTACTTTAAATTACGAAGGGCCAGAGAAACAAGGCACTGCAGCAAACATTTTAATAAGAATACAAAATCCACACCAGAGGCACATTCTGGGGAATGTAAATGAACTATCACAAGTAGTAATTCTGCTGGAAGATAAAATAAGGCTCTGTCAGAGTACAAATATACAGGAGGGAATGATTTAAAATAGGTGTATGATTTACAATCACATTACATTGTATTAAGCACTGGATACAGGCATATTATTTAAAAAGCCAGCTAAAAGGCATTTGAACATATATAACAAATCTTACAGTCCACGAAGATCATGTATAACAGTAATTTTAAGTACTTCATTTCAACATAAAAGAATTGAACAGGTAAAGGGATACCTCTCAAAATATTAATTTATGTCTGTGACAAAAAAATCAAGAGAACTTATATTTAAAAAAAAGGATTACATTACTGATGCGCCACAGAGCAGACAGGCCAACCACATAACACAAAACCAACAGTGCTGAGCAACTAAACTGTGCTGGCCTTTCCCACTCCCTTTCTGCTGTCACCAACCACAGGGTCCCATATGCCGTTCCATCACTCAAATGAAAAAAACTCCCGTCTTCCCATTCTGCAAAAAGAATGAAGAAAACCAAACAGCAAACTAAAAAGCTGATTTCACCATAAACCCAAAACATGGCTTAATGAA
Organism: Pteropus vampyrus; assembly: GCF_000151845.1. Classification (NCBI taxonomy): domain Eukaryota; kingdom Metazoa; phylum Chordata; class Mammalia; order Chiroptera; family Pteropodidae; genus Pteropus; species Pteropus vampyrus. Next base: position 2,199,805 of record NW_011888828.1, read on the forward strand.
TACAAAGAAACCCAACATTTATACACAGTGCTCCTTTCCAAGGAAGGAACAGACATATCAAACAGTATCCGAAAGGGGTTTCTTTAGGAATATGTACATTGGTTGAATGAGAATTACTGTATCTGAGAAGGCACATATCTGTGATTTAAGGCTTAACCGGTATTGTTACATATGGAAGTCAATGAAAGCTCTCTAGGAATTCACTTCTGTCAAAATGAAATTTACCAAAAAACTAGCGTTCTTAGCAGATTTCTACTTTAGAAACCATCAAGAATTTCTACTTCCGAAATCCACCTGTCAAAAAAAAATTCTCTTCAACAGGTTTCACTATGAATTAAAAGACTAACATAACCGTCCTATGACTTTGGATGATGCAAATTCATGAGCTCAAAAGCCTCGTAGAAATGACAGTGTGATTCCTGCGTCTTAAAAAAAAAAAGTCTAAACAAGATTACAATGGTAGAGATTCGTTATTAAAACGGTGTTTGCCACAACTCCACGAGCCAGTCAGTCATCCATCAGAGCGGCCATCTCTGTGTGGATGCTGCAGAAACATCATATAATTTTACTCTGCAAAATAGTTCCTTTTTCCTTTAAGACAATACATGAAAATGAATCTCTTAAAGATGTTTAATATATTCATATATAAAATATCTGATGTTGATACAAATCATGTAAACCTCCCTTTGGAAAAGTTACAACTGGCCCTCGTTTCTAGGACCAAAACCCTTGAATTTTTATCTGGTCAGTGCAAATCTATGTTAGATGTTTTCAAACTACAGAAATAGCCATCGACCCTCACAATACAAAAGGATTTCTCAAAAAAGAAAATTATTGTGTTCAGATTATAGAAATTATGTTTACATTAAAACCACCCACCATCCCATCAAATTTAATAGTTCAATTGTTAAAGTACGAAAAAGGGAAAAACTAAAGCTGTTCGTCCAAGAATCTCTACAATGGTCGTCACCCCTTCCTCTCCCCCCAGCTCTGCTTAATTCTTATTGGGTTTGTTTAGAAATATAACAACGTGACTTTCTTTTTTTTCCAGGAGTGATTTTACTGTTCTTCAAGCCATGATGGGGCATCCGCTCCAGGAGTTTTCAATTTGATATGGAACTGTTTAAGTGTCTGTTCAAGCTGCTTCTGATTCCCAGCAAAGTAAGCGGCAATGGCATTGTGGAAAAGGACCAGCTGGTTGTGCAATACTTTGACCTGTGAACAAGGCAGACAGAGTTACAAGACCAAGCATTAACATCAACGGCAGTGAAATACACGGTGATTTATTTCGTGTCATAGTTAAATAGTATCTCCCTCCTCAGGAAAAGCTGTTTTAATAATGCAAAGTATTTTACGCATACCAATTGTACATTGCTTAGCAGGGTAACTGAGCCTCTGATGACTTTTAATTCCCTAAAAGGAAGACGTCAGCTTAAGAAGCTAAATACATACAGGCATACCTCGTTTTATTTTGGTTCACTTTACTGCACTTCACAGATGTTGCATTTTTCACAAATTGAAAGCAAGACCCTCTGCCAGCAAAAAGCTTACGACTCGCTTTATTGCGGTGGTGTGGAATGCAACCCACAATATCTCCGAGGTATGCCCGGACTCTGTTAACTATTTTCAAACATTACTGAGGACATTAATTAAAAATATCAATCTCCTCCAAAACTAAGAATATTCAAAATTAAATACTGAAGAGAAAAAATTATATATAAATAATTATTATGTGATATATGTTACAAACCAAGTATGGACATCATTAGGCTAAGCTTTATGTGAAATTGAGTAAACTAGGTACTGTAGTTTCTGCAAAGAATCAAGTATGTGGCAAGAAGTGTTGTCCAGAAAGCCAGTTTACTTAAGGTTCATATGACTTTCAGTTATTTTCAATTGTTTATTACTTGTAATGCTATCAGGAATACATTTTAACCAAGTAACACCACCTCTATGAATCCTTCTTAGACAAATCAGCAAAGCATCACAAGGACTTATGAATAAAGTTGTTTCCTGGGGTCTTATTTATAACTGCAAAATGTTCAACAATAGAGAAAGTCTAAAATCCACTCTGATTTACCCATCCAATGCAATTTTCATTAAAACTGAGGTTTAATGTTTAATGATGTGAAAAGATCTGATATATGATGCTAAGTGAAAAAATAGGCGATAACGTTTTATGTATGACATGACATCTGTATTCACTATATTATACACACATATAAACACATATGCATAGTCCCTCAAGCCATTTCTTCTTTCATCTACCTCTATAAAGGAAATAACACAACATATTTATATTGAATATTTTTAGTTTGTAAAGTTAACTTTTTAAAATTAACATATTATAAAAATAACATGCTCACAATTATAAAGTAAAATCTGATCCACTCTCTGTACTTATCTGCCTTCCTTCTCGCCTAAAAATCCCTGTTAAACATTTTGTTGTGTAGCCTTTGAGAAATGTTATACAATATTTAAAAACAAATGGGTTGTACTATGCATACTTTCAGTAACTGGTTCTTAAAATATCTTAGATATCTTTTTATCTCATTCACTTATTCATTCAACAAATACTAATTAAGTACCTTCTACGTGCCAGGCACTATTCTAGGTGTTGGCGTTACATTAAAAAAAACCCATTCCTCATGAGCTTACGTTATTAGAGGATGGGGAAAAGGACGCAAGAAACAAAATATGTAGTGATACCCCCAGGGAATTCATATCTCAAGCCTGGAGAAGAACTTGGGCTCACTCTCTAACTGCTCAAACCTTTAGGGCATCTGGTGCTGCTGATCTCCTGAAAGTTGTTTAAAACAAAAGGAATTTTTTTTCTCTTCCTCTGACAAAGAAAGTTTCTGGCAGGAATACAGTTTAAGAGAACCAGATAGCAGGAAACAATGAAAATTAAAAATATCTGTATAAACTAAAAGAGGTATATCTTGAATTTATCTGGTCAGACAGTTAAGGTCTACAACCTTTCTGAATGAAAACCTTTGGTGCCCCGTACAACAAGGACCACAGCAAAATATTTACACTGTATACATTGCCGGGCACTGCACTAGGGGTACAAAAAAACAAGGATAAGTAAGGCACAAAGCAGCAAAAAAAATGATCATTAGTATGATAAATGGGTAGTAGAAATACATTGGGTTAACCTAAAAACAAACAAACAAACAAACAAAACACAGGTACTTGTGGAGAGAACAGGGCTTTTTCAAGACAGGCTGGAAGAGAACAATGGGACATGAAAGGTCTAACTCCCCTGAGCCCTGGTTCTGAGATATGGGGATATTTAAAAGAATGACCAGCCTCAACCTAGGGACAGTTATTAAGGAAACAGGATAATCACAGGAAAAGCAGGTTTCTAGATGGCAATTTAGGAGGTGAGTGAAATACTCTATTAGAGTGGATGTTACAATAATGGCCCCCCAAAATCACCCCTCTCAATATCCACACTGTGAGGAGTGGTCTACAATGTGTTAAAAAGAAAAAAACTCACAGGCTCAAGATGGCGTCACTTGTGCTAAAAGCCCACAATACCAAATCTAATACCAGATAGGCTGGGTATTAGATTTAATACCCAAACTAACTGCAGTTTCAGCCTCACACAAGAGTAAAATTTTAAACCAATCCATGTGAAATTTCTCGATCCACACTAGTGAGGTCATCTGCCTGGTAAGACCCCCGGTCTTCCCCTAAGGGGAGGTTCCTTGCTCAAAATGATCCACTCTTAACTTCTTAGTCCCATGTTCTTTCCATCTGTAAAAACCTTCCACTCTGTACCATCTTCTTGGAGGGCCCTTCTAGCTGCTAGAAGGGATGCTGCCGGATTTATGAATCACTTAGTAAAGCCAATTAGATCTCCAAATTTACTTGGTTGAATTTTGTTTTCTAACAAACGAAAGTGAGCTTGGCCATGTAACATTAGAAAATGAGGCCTGATAAGCCAGTGCCTACCCTCTTGGGCTACTGCCGCCACCCTGTGAGGAAGCCCAGACTAGCCTCCATCGGGATGAAAGCCCACGGGGAGAGAGGAACAGTCTGTTCCAGCTGTGCCCAGCACCCAGCAAACATTCCAGCGGGAAGTGTAACCAGAAGAACCCACCTACCCAACCCACATAACTGCTGGAAATAATAAGTCATTGCTGTTCTAGGCCACTAAGTTTTGGGTGTTTTGTTACGCAGCAAAAGATTAAGTGGTACATCTATGAAAAAGGTTAAAAATGCAGTTTCCTAACAATGAATGTGGGTTTTAGATAAAAACAGCGAAAAGGAGAAAAATCAAAAAGTGGTGGACAGCCTTGGAGAGAGGAGAGGCCAAGCTGGGTGATAAATAAGGAATTGAAAAAAGCCTGTACCTGAGGAGGGAAGGCGTCAGGGGTGGTTGTGTTACATGAGATAAATTAAGAGAGAAAGCAGCTAGGGAACAGAGATTCAAACAACAGAGGCAAAGCTGCTACTATCCGGCCTCAAGATCTAACCGTGGTTTTGGAGTAAATGTTATATATATAATAGTATCTGAAAACGTTTACTTCTGACCTTCTGTGAAGAACTGCATTAGGCAAAGTTTGATACTGGTCACAGCCTCCTCAAATTTATGTTTGCTATTAATCTAGGTAATTAGTAAAATATTCCTATTTTTAGGACTCTTCCTTTACAGAAATTACCAGAAAGAGCTTTGGAGTAAGGAGGCATGCTTGCCAATCTTAGTTGTATCACTTTCCAGTTTCTTTGTGACACCAGGCACAGGTTACTTCTAACTTCACTGGTCAAGGTCTTTATCCATTTATCAGGGATGCCATTACCAAACTGAGTTTGTAGCACTGTTTTAAGGGTTAAACGAAATCAGATACAACCTAGCACACTGTCTGACACAGAATAAGTACTCATTCCATTTCAGTGGAATCTGGTTTACCTATTTGACAGTCAAATCTTCAAACGACATTGACTTCTCTTAGTAAAATAAACTTTCATTTATTTAGAACTCACTGATTTGGAACTTGGAAAAAGATTGTGATATCGAGATTCAAAATGAGGAATATATAATTGGTCTTCCTCCTCATTCCTGGCTCTGAGCTCCTAAAACCCTTGTGATTTCCTAAGTGATGAGATGGAAGCATCATTTGTTATAGTACTTGGTCTCTAGCCCTGTTTCTGCAACAGCCCCAGAGCTATAAGGGTGAAAGGGGTGTTCATAAGCTCATCAAGAGAGTGGGCAGACAGAAAAGACACCCAGGGACTGAGTCATGAAAAATGAAACATGACCATTACACCTCATAACATCGACAGAATTTAGCTCGCAATGGATCACTGACCTAAATGTCAGTGCTAAAAGCTATATATATAAACTTCTAGAAAAACACACAGGAGAATAAAATCTTAATGATCTTGGGTTTGGCAAAGATTTTTGAATAGTACCCAAAAGCATAAACTATAAAAGAAAAAATTAATAAACTGGACTTCATTTAAATTAAAATATTTTTCTCTTCAAAAGACACAAAGAAATGAAAAAGCAAGCCACATACTGAGAGACAATATTTGCAAAACATCTGTTAGACAAAAACTTGATGCTACAGTATATAAAGAATTCTAACAATTGAATAAGATGACAAACAACCCAACAAAAAAATGGGGAAAATGTTTAAAAAGGCAGTTCACCAAAGAAAATATATAGATGGCAAACAAGCGCATGAAAAGATATTTGACATCATTAGTTACTAGGGAAACTCCAATTAAAACCACAATGAGATGCCACTACACACCCACCAGAATGGTTAAAATTAAAGAGTAACCATATTTTATTGGCAAAGATGTGAAGAAAATGGATCTCTTACACAGTGATAGTGGGAATGTAAAATGGTACAACCATCTTGAAAAAGTCTGCCAGTTTCTTCAAAAGTTAAATATGAACCTATTGTCCCCACATGTATCTATACATACAATCCAGCTATTCCACTCCTGAGAGAAATGAAAGTGCATGTCCACACAAAGACCTGTACGTGAATGTTCATAGTAGCGTTATTCATAATAGTCTACAACTGGAATCCACCCAAATGCCTATCAACAGATGAAGAGATCAACTGTGGCATTTCTATACAATGGAATATTACTCGGCAAAAAACGAAATGAACAATTGATAGGTGCAACATGAAAGAATCACAAAAACATGCTCATTGAAAGAAACCAGAATATAAACTGTTTGGTTCCATTTACATAAAATTTAGAACATGCAAACTAGTTTATAGCAACAGAAAGCAAATCAGTGGTTGCCTGGTAATGAGGGTTGGGATTACAAAGAGGCTTGAGGAAACTTTGGGGGTGATGAACATACTATCTTGTTTTGGCAATGATTTCACAGGTGCCTGCATATATCAGAACTTGTTAAATTGTACACTTTACATATGTGCAGTTACTGCATGTCAATTATACTTCGATAAAGCTGTGGAGGAAAACAACGGTGCTGGGAAAAGTGGCTATTCATTTGGGGAGAAAGCTGGATTCCTAACTCACATAATATAAATAAACCAGCTCTAGGTGGATTTAAAATTGTGAAAAGCAAAAAAATCTAAAACTTTCAGAAGAGAATACAGCCAAAATTCATACAAATTTGGGTTGGAAAAAATTTCTTAAATAGGACACAAAAGGCACTAACAATAAAATAATAGATTGATAATTTAAGCTACTTTAAGTTAAGACCTTTGGTTTGTCAAAAGCCACTGCAAAGAGGGTAAATCAAAAGTCACAATGAGTAGAAGATATATATGATCTATGTAACACATAACCAAAAAATATTTGTATAAAAATATATGAAGAACTCCTATAAATCAATCCATTAGAAGTAGGGGTAAAGGTATAAATTGGCATTTTATAGTGGAAGAAATACATGTGGTCAAAAAATAATTAGAGAAATAAAAATGAAGAGCACACACACAAAAATAGCATTGTACTCTGTTTGGAGAGAATGTGGACCAAAGGGAACTTACACACACTGCTGGTGGAAACGTAAGCTGGTATATCCACACTGGAAAACACTTTGGCTTTATCTTAAAAAGTTGAATACACACAATGCCCTTTGAGACATGGTGAGGAACATTCCTAGCAGACACAGAAACAATACAAGTATCTTTTGACAGTGGAATAGATAGATAAAATATAAGGTATGAGGAGGGTAAGGGGATGGGTTAGTGAAGGAACACGAACATAGGAACAAGCTATTGGTAATGTTCTAGATCTTGGGCTGGGTGGTGGGGTCAGATGTTCATTATATTATTATGCTTTATAACTTAAATATGCATTACATATATTATTTTATATGCATATTGATGTGATTTTTTAAATGATAAGTAACAGGAAAATGAAGCTTTATGACTCTCATTTCACATAATCAAAAATAAAAACTATGAGTTAACAGATCTAAAAATGAGACTAAATTAGAAAGTTCCAAATAATTTTTCCAGATTCTAATTCTCAATGTAGCCATAAATCAATTTTTTATAATCAAGGTAATCACCTTCGCTTATAGAGTTTGAAGTAATGAACTTCAGACAATTGAGGAAAATTCCTATCTATCCCTAAAATATGATGTTCCAATTTTTACAAACTGCTTTGTGATGCATTTTGAATTTTTGCAAACCACACTTAAGGAAAATTTCCTTCTCTAAAATGGCATTTTCCCAAGTTGGCTAGACAAAGATCATGAAGAAGATTATTTTCAAGGACGTAGTGGCAAAGCCAATTATTAAGACACTGGATCTGAAAATAACATTAAAAAGGAGAAAAATCCATTGAATAGGAAGAAAAAATAAAATAAAATAAAACTGCATTTATTACCAGATCAGGAAGAAGGCAATTCATCACAAAATAAATCATTTATTAATTTTCTACTTTCTCTGCCCATCAAGTAGATAATCTTTTCATTTGCCTGTGGAGATTCCTGTTAACTAGAAGGAAGCCAATACAGCTGAAGGAGAATAAAAGATGCAGGAAAATCAGGCACCATTCATTACCATCTCTGCCACAAGTTTACTATGTGAACTCTCTTCTCACTTGCATAATGAAGAAACTGAGATTGAGATAATTTTTATGGTTCCTTTCTAATAAAGTTTTCTGAAAAAAAATTGCTTTCTAAATAGAGGTATACATATATTTGGAAACTCAAAGAGCTCTCAAAAAGCCTTTCTTTCAATAGAAAAACATCCCTATGTATTTTTAAGGATAGAAACTGGCTCCTCTTTTAGAGATTAAATTCCACTGAAAGTTTATGTACCAGTTTATGAACCAGCCTGTTAAATACTCTTCCTTTTTTAGAGGTTTTTTTTTTTTTTTTAAAGGTTTCACACTAGTAGGCTACCTGAGTCACAAAGTAATTTTCCACCTTGCTCTAATATTATTATTTGGCTTTTCCTATTCTCCTATTTCAGATGATCCTTGGCTCCTGGAATTACAGAGCAACTCAGGAGCTTCTGTATGTTTAGTGTGAAATTCTAATTTTAGAAATAGGTTCAGGTTCTTGCCAATTACTTTATTGCTTTGGGTCACAAAACTTTTGATTTGCATTTGAATTCTCATGTTTTAAAATTAGAGGAGACAATAAAAGCAGAGTACAGGATTTATTCAAGTACTGGATCTCTAGATAGCTGTTAAAACAGTTTAGAAAGTTAGAGAGTCAGAAAGAAGTGGGACGGGCATCAGACAATCTTTAGCTAACCCCACAAATGTCAACAACATAAACCAGTTTCCCTACTCCCTGGGCTAGCTGACAAACTCAACACAGAGGCACTTCCTCTTCTTGTAGCTGAGGAAGTCTTGGTGGCTCACTAACAAAGCCTCAAAATGTGAGCATTAGCTCTTTTTAAAATGGTCCCATAGGCCAGCCCCCAGTGAAACAACCCATGGGAAACCAAGAAGAGAGGGTGCTTTTTAGGACTGCATTCTAGTTTGCACCACGAAATGATAAATACCCATCTTCACAAAAACATTCTTCCAGTAATTGTGCGAAGGTTGATGTGCAAAGCCTTTAAAAGTATACTCACACTTCAGAGCAGCAACCGGGTACATGAGAGCCTTCCGGATTCACTGCTTTTCAATTATAATTTATAATTTTCAATTTATAATTATAAATAGAAAATTTCATTGCCACTTTAATCTCAGAAGCTATTTTACATCAAAATAGATAACCTATCTCATTTTTCTATTAGCACTGATTATGTGTTATATCCTAATACAAGTTTTAGTTTTGGTAGCTTGTCTTCAAAATCAGATACAAATTTAAATAAGAATGGTATTGGCTTATCTAATCGAACCGTTACTAAATAAAAAAAAGGGGAAATTAAACCAATTTTTGATATGAATATACTTTCTAAAAATAAATCAAAAACAAAATATTTTGCTTTTCTAGTTAATATTTTTGATTAACTAATTTACACTATAATATGTATTCATATATCTTCAATGCAGTTCTGACTGATATGCTACAAGGAATCCTCGGGATGTTTTGGTTATTAAATAAATATAAATCATTACCAATTAAAGGGAAGAATGAAGTAATATTAGAAAAGCAGTTGCAATATAATTTTAAAGATAACTAATTTTTGCAATCTTAGTAATGGCTCTGCTGTTGCCACTATATATTAGCAGTTTTAACAAGACTTAAAAGTACTATTTTATTTGGCTCATTTATCAGGTTCACTCTACTAGGCTATTTGGCCTTGTAACGATCAATCTAGGAAAGACTCTGGCTTCTCAAACAGAACTGGCTTCGGGAGAGGAAGAAAGTGAGGTAGGAGAAAAGTCAAATCCTATTTTTAGGAGAAGTGGCAAAAAGCCAAAATGTTCGAGGAAATATTTTAGGGTCATTAATACTTTTTCAATTTAATTCTATATTTATGCTATCAGATCATGAGAAGTGATGAGCATATAGAATCAATCAGCCAAGTATTTTTAGTAGACTATTCTTTGATATGGTGGGTGATGCTACCTTTTGTGAGGCACTTTCTCAGTGGCAGATAATGTTACCCTTACATCAACTCTACAGTGTTCTATTCTCTCCATATTACAGTTAAAAAAACAGATTCAGAAAGTTGAGTAACTTGCCTACAGTCAGACAGCTAGGAAGCGGATGGGCTGGGATTTGGAGAACTCGAGAATGTCTTATTGCAAGACTGGCCCATGTTCTTTCACCTGGTCTAACCTGCCTCTATCCATACAGCAATAAAGATTTTGGAAAGCTTTTAAACGAAGTCTGAAACAAACAAAAACAGAAAGGTAGAGCACTTAAATGACAAATGCAGAAAGGATATACTTTAACTTCCTTCTTAATTTGGTCTCTGGCCCTGAAGCTGCATTTATTTAAACATCCTAGGAATAAGGATCTACTACAAGGGCTGGAGCAGATGAAAGAAGTTAATTCTTTCTAAAATTATGAAGAATACAATATTAAATTTTCATGTATCTTTTCATAATTACAGAGCAGGAAAAATCTATATTGAACTATTTATTGATGTGTGTCCTAACTTAGGAAAGATTTAAAGTGGTTTTAAGAATAAAATAACAACAGAAAAGCTCACATTTAAAATAGAAGCAAAAGAAGATAGAGGTAACAATTCTAGGCAGAAATAGGATGATGACAAATTAGACAAATTTTCAAAACCTAACATGAGAAACAATTACAGTAATTTAGAAATAAAGTAAATCACTGTGAACTCAATTACAAAGAATTTTCATAAAGATCTGCTGAACAATGAGCAACGCAGATCAGACATAAGCAAAACCACTATGGCAACATCTAGTGAATGACCTAAAATGTGGCATACAATACTTTAATTGTTAAAGGGAAAAACAAACTTCGACACTGACTAGCACAGCAGAGACAAGCTGGAGTTTTAAACAGAAACTGGGTAAGAGAACTTAAGAGCTGGGTGATGCCAAGTGGATACACTGAAAACTTCCTCCTGCCTACACAGCATGTATCAGTAGACAATAAATACCATTTACAAAGTTACTGACTGAAAAACTTGAAGTATTACTTCACAGACATCAAAACCATAAAAAGGTACTTTATTTCTACCAAATGAACTTTTTTCCAAATCAAATTTAGACTATATACCTTATCAAAGGTACTGAAGTAATAGAGAAGAGGCAATTTCTAGTTAGTAGTTTTAATATATTTAGTTATAACTGTTAAACTTCAGATTAATTACTGGCTCTCCCAATAATTCTATAAAACAGGTATTTATATTATACAACCATCAGGTGTACAACCATCCTGAGTTGGTAGGTTGTCTTAAACATGTGACAAATGGCTGGAACAAAATCATTCTTTAGTGAGACATCTCTAACCACTAATGTGTAAAGTATTAACTCCTTCCTTTACTCCTATTTAAAAATATATAATTATACATTTCTCTGCCCATCATTGATTTTTTTCTTCAGTAAGAGACCAGAAGAATAACAAGCAGGGAAGTATATCTGTCTTAGTATTTTATGAGATTTGTGATTTTATTACTTTGTAATAGATTGGGAAATGCCTGTCATGTTAAAGAAACCACCAGTTGAGAGAAAGAGAAGCACTATCAAAAATAAAGGTGTGGGCACTGGGAAAGGAGACAGAGAAGGAAAGACAAATATGAACTATAAGTAGAGGTAGAAGAACAGATTTTATTTTTCTGAGTCATGGGGACAGGTTTCAACAAATCACTGAGAAGCGGGTTTTAAAAAAAACATCCTAAAAGGGAAAAAGGGCAGTCGTTTTAAAAAAGAAAGTAACTGATAACTCATAATCGGTAAACTCCAGTAATGGCAGGACACAAAACTGTGGTAATATAATTCTTTATCCAGTGATACATTAAAATTCTCAATGCACAGGTTTTCTTCCCCTTCCAAAAAGTTCTATCTCCCTTTTGCTTTACGGTTTATGGTGTTAGCTCCCTCTGCTTCCTCCCTCCCTTCCAAGAGCTCCAGGTTTTGATGTAACCAATATGGCTTCTGTTTTACAAAGATGCATCTTTTCTCTGCTATTTTAAGAACTTTACTTGGAGCAGCATTATAGCTTCATTTCGGTTAACCAAAAACAAGGCTATGGAGTCACACAGGTCTACATTTGAATCCTGGTCTGGCTGTGAGACTTCAGCCAAGTTACTTAACCTCTCTAAACTTTAGCTTCATCATCTGTATATTAGTATATGATCATCCAGATCATAGATTAGATACATATACAAATAGATACTGTATAAAATACTTAATGAGAGCTTCCTCCATATACAGATTACTCAGAGATCAGCATCTATCAATTCACTTATGGTAGGAAGGGAATGCTCTAAGATGCATCCATGGAGCTTGCTTCTAGGGGAAGAACTAGATTAGCGAGCATTCACAGCATGGTGAGACCTGTATTTTAAGGGGAGAAGGCTCTGGGCGCAATGGTAATACAAACGGGAAGAAAGAAACTTTCAAGTTGCTGGGGGAAATATCAAGTAACATAAATCATACAATATTTTTTAGGACTAGATATTCTAATAGCCCAAAACAAATACCTTAAAAATTTATTAAATTAAAAAGAGCATCTTTTAAAAACTTAAAGACAGAAAAGCAGAATGCTATGAGGTTTAAGAGAAATAAAGGAGAAACTCAGTTGTCAAATGATTTTTTTAAAATCTAACAAAGCAAAATGTAGATAAGTCGTGGAAGGAATATATATATGGTCAACAACAAGGTGCTGAGTCATTACTGAGACTACTTCAAGGAAAGGTTAAAAAGCACGATGCAAAGTCAAATTCTTAAACACTGCTAGTGTCTTCTAAGATTTTACTCAGAAATATTAATTAAAGGTTTTACTTTTAAGTAAATTGAAGACTGTAACTACTAAGAACTAAAAAAAAAAAAAAAGTGCAGTAATGCCATTGCCACCAAAACCAATACAGACTATCAGTGATCTGTTCAAATTCTACACTGATCACTTAAAAAATCAACTGTATTACAAAACATGGCAAATTGACTTGGGAGATCCCAAGGTTGGCCAAATCAGGGAAATGTGGATCTGAGTAGTACACAGCTTTCAACCATTTTATAAAACAGCTACATTGCAGCAATAATGGTTAAGAAGTGAATTTTATAAGTGAATCTTATTCATTCGAAGTGAAAGGACCAAACAATTCCCTCCTCTAACATACAACAGAAAACTGAAACCCAAACCCTACCTCCAAATAAGTTAATCATTTCTGACCAAAAGGGTCAGAAAACACAAGAACCTTATAATAGTTCCCCCCCGCCACCCCCTTCAAAAAGAACCAAGCCAAATCTATAAAAACAGCAGCAATTCCTGATTATAAAACTATCGCTCCTGGGAGGCTTTTAAATCTTGTGTACAAAATACCTCTCCTCCACAAAAGTTACATGCTGCAAATCTTAGTACAACAGACAAGAGAGACTGACTGTATGGACTGGTTAGCTAGGCATGCTCTCTCCCCCTCGTTCACCAGTTCACAGCCGCAAATAGGGAGTTATTCATAGATTTTCAGATTATCAATTGATGCTGAATAAGTATGGCTTAGATGATACTAATTTAAAATTCAACTCGTAACACCTCTGTTTTGGTTGCATAGTTTATATAAAGATAGTTAACTTCTGTCTCTTTTCTAAAGAGAGAAAGTAAGCAATGCAAACCACAGGCAAATTTTTCCTCCTCCATGTGGGTTTAGAAAAAAATTTAAAGGGATCTACAAGCCAAACCACTAACAGCAGCAAACAAAATTATTTTCTGATGTAAGTGAAAGGTACTATTATCACCCCATATCCAATCTGTCACTTAAGAATGACGTAGGGAACTCATGTCCTAGGCA
>NW_011888828.1:2214372-2246020 GCF_000151845.1 Pteropus vampyrus
GCACACCTGTAGTTAACTCCTTTCCAACTCTTTGGGTCTCGGCCCCAGCGTCACTACCTCTAGTCAGCCTTCCACAACCCCCACACCAAGGCACCTTCTCTTTGTATTCTCACATGACCCCTCTATTTTCTTCACAACATTAGCTTGTATTTATGTAATTATTTGGTTACTGTCTATTTCTCTTACTCGACTGTAAGCTATATGATGGCAAGATTGTCCATATTTCTACTATCTAACCCAGTGACTGGCATAAAATATGCAACCAATGAATATCTGCTGAATAAAGAAATAAAATGTCAAAGGTGCCAATTATACATCAATCTGTTCTCAGTATTTTACATGTATTTCTATTTTACCTTTAAAGTATCTCTTGATTCCTTCAGTTCACCAAAAAAACAACAAAAAAATAAACAAAAAAACCCCAAAAAACAAAACAAAACATCAAGTCAAATCTATAAAAATAGCAATTTATAATTCTAAAGCTATCACTCCTGGGAGGCTTTTAAATCATCCTTATGTACCATCACATTATCCAAGTTCCCATCACCCCTTGTCTAAACTACTATATTCACTTTTAGGTTCTACTGAAATCTATGCTCCATATTTTAGTCCTATTATTTGCCAAGAATTCTTTCAACGGCTTCCCACTGATATTAAAATAAACTTTTCCTTAACATGGTCTGGCCCCTGCTTATCTCTCATTCTTCTCTCTATGCTCTAGTCACAGTCATTCTTTAAACATACCACACCCCCTCCTGCCACAGGGCTGTTACACATACTATACTTTCTACCTGGAATACTCTCTGCTTCTCACTTTACCTATTAATGCTCAACACTTGCCCAAGGAAGCTTGCCCTGTTTACTCTTAACTGACCATGTACTACTTCTCCTTGAAAGAACTAGTCACAACCAAAATTACGCCTTTTGAAATAATGATTTTAGGCTGGTTATTAAGAAATAAAAGACTCAAAAAATAAATAAGTAAAAAGAAAGAAAAAGACTCAGAAAGAATCTTTGACCCTTCCCTTTACCTGCCTAAAGAAATTCAGATAGAATAGAAAATCTGTTTAAGGAAGACAGTATCACCTTCACATCATAATATAAACCAAATGTGGCAGACAGGGAGAAAACAAGCAAAACAAGCCTGTTTACTGAACATTCCTCTGTGTCCCATTGTTTCTGGGTGGCCCAGCAAAATTTTATTTACCACATGTTTGTTCTTTCTCATTTACCTATAAATTGCCTGCTTTCTCTTCGAAATCCCATACCCCTGACCCCATTCTCCTTTGTCCAAAATGACAAATAAACCTCAACTACCCAATGCATATTTGGGTCTCTTTTCTTATGCCACCCTCCCCCCGCACCCACATACATCAATAATAAATTTGGACATTTTCTCTTGGTACTCTGTCTCATGTTAACTTGATTATTAGCCCAGCTAGAAGAACTTAGAAGGTGGGAAAAAAGTCATCCCCCACCTCTGGCACACAGTATATACCTTAAAAAATGTTAAATGAATGAAAAAAGAACAAAAACAGTATGGAATTATATCAAACTACATGATGAACGAAACTCAGGAATTAAGTTTCAAAGTAAAATTACACGGGTAAAGGAATGCTTCATAGGATCCAAATGTAGGTAATCACATTTGCAGTGTTAAGGTTGCTTATTATACTTAAACGTTTACATTTTCAACCCATAAACACTTATTTTTTTTTCTTTTTATCTTGAATCAGGTAAGGTTCTTTTACCTATAGAACTTAATTTCGTCTGCCCTCTGAGCAAATGCCAAGAGGCAATACTGTTTATGCCTCTAGTTATAGAAATAAAGATGACAGTGTCATTGGAATGGATATTTAAAAAGTATCAAGAGTAAGTTAAGTTGACAATGGGGAAAAAGACTTCAAGAACATATCTGCTTGTACATATTAAGTAATGGTTAACATGTTCCTTAAAGTCTCGCATGTATCTATTTTTTAAATTCAGAGGTTTGTATTTTTTCCTCTCAAAGAGAAGTTTTAGTAGACAAAGAATACTTTTGCCCTCCAAGCTTTTTCAAACATTTACAGCATATTTTACAAAAATGTACTAGGCTCTGAGTATTTCCTATTATAGTACGTATTTGCATAAAGCCACTGAGTCATCACAACTAGATATACGGCTATCTCATATTACATGAGTACGTTTATTTTAGGTTTATTCTCCTCTTTCTCCTGTCTCACCACTTTAGTTCATTGGATTTTTCTCTGAAAGTTAAATTCATAGTAAGATGCATATAAAATAAGTCTGTAATCTATTAGAAAAAATTCTAATATACAGGATATAAGTGAAAACAACAGTTTTTTCAGCAACCTAAGATTCAGAATGACTACAATTTTTGAGAAAAGAATTTTAAATTATGTAGCAATATTAATCAAACATGTGTCCAGGACAGACCCCAAGTCTGCTCCATCTTT
Source organism: Pteropus vampyrus (assembly GCF_000151845.1). Lineage (NCBI taxonomy): Eukaryota > Metazoa > Chordata > Mammalia > Chiroptera > Pteropodidae > Pteropus > Pteropus vampyrus. The sequence continues at coordinate 2,216,829 of NW_011888828.1, forward strand.
TTCTGCCCCTGCCCCGGCTCTGGCCATCCTTTAAGTCACTGAAATATAATAATGGAAAAAACACTGCATGCAATGGTTATAGTTAATTAACTGACATTACCTTAAAGTAAGAGTATATTTTATCCTTTTTAAAATAAGAATAAAATTAATGAGATCCTTACTTTTTATTTATATCCTAAAACGCTTTGCTAAATCTTTTGATATATTCAGGGTTTTCTTTTTTCCCTAATACCTAATAGCCCTGAGAAGAGATTTACCATTCCTAAGTTAAATTATGGTCATCTTAAGGGAAACAATCTTAAATTACTCTTTTCACAGTCTACATGGTTCCAAGCCATACAAAATGTTTCTAAAAAAATAAACATGGGTTGCTCACAATGATTTGCATTATTTTCCTCTAATTTTTGCTTCCTCTGTCCATGTAAGCAGTACACACTGTAAACAAGAGAAGCGTTTCTGAGAGAGCATGCTTTGTCCTCACTAAAGAAAAGAGTGAGGTAATCAGGATTTGCCCTGCTACGCCATTCTAGTTGACTCTCATTTACTTCCATCTCCTTCACTTGCCTTCAGTGTACCTCTAAGTCTGGGAAGAAACGCAAACACGCATTTGCTAAATAAATGACGACTATACATTTACACCATTGCTAGGCATTAACAAGGCTGTTAAAGAAGGCCCGGTATCCTTTCTCACAAAGTCTACAAAGCACCAGAAATGTCTATTTTTTTTCTCTTTACTAAAGTAGACTATGTTTTGTTTTGAACCTTGAAAGGAACAATCAAAGGTAAATAAACTGCCTCAATCCACAAAACAGCTCAAGTTACATTATTTAAAGGTGTAGAAAAAGAGAAATATTGATGAAAGGAGAAACATTAGAAGAGCCTAATTAACTTTGTCCTTAATGCTTTGCAACTCAATGTTGTTTAGTAAATAAGGAAGAGAATATCAGAGATTAATAAGGGTTGTTTAAGTTAAAGATAAACACAATATATCACAGGGGGTGAGGGGTGCACAGAGTATAGACTGTTAATAGTAAAAGAATACAAGTTTTTCTATTAAAGGTAAAACTATTTCTAAAAACAGAAATCTATGACAAATATAGATGTGTGCACATATCACTCAGCATCAACGCATGCACATACACAGGAATGTGTATATTTTACACACTTATTCCCTTTGCTTTGCCAGAGAAGGTAGGTTACACTAACTACATATAAACACCTCAACATTTTAAAATATAGCTAAGACTCTACCTCCCATCCTTTTCGAAAAGATTTTAAAAGAAGTTCTAAGAACAAAACAAAAACATTCTCACAATGTTTGGCCACTAAAATTTACTACAATAGACACAGGAACGGTTCTTAGTACTTTACTCAATGACTATCTGCTTTTACTTTATGCTTATACTAGGTGTCTAGTTATCCGGAGTCTCCTTTTAGAAAAGAACTGTTGCTATGGGAAGACACTCCAAAAGCCATTACATAAGAACTAAAAAAAAGTCCCCACTGCCTCCTCCAAAAAGCTGCCAAAACAGCTTTCAAAAAAAGCAGTAACCTTCAGGGCATCATCAAATTACAAAATAGCACACTCGATGTTTCACAGAACTTTAAAAACTTTTGATTTTAAAAAATTCAATATACGATACTTAAGGAATAGAGTATATTACATTTTGTTAAAATTCAAGTGCTAAGCAGATTATCTGACAACTGCCTTTAAGAGATATTAAGGAACAAATTGGCTGTAGTTTAACAAAAGAACCAAAAACATCCAGATTTGAAGCATTTCAAATTGTCAAGAATGCAAACAAGGATGATAGACAGTCTGCGGCCTAAAGGCTTGCTTTTTCCTCATTTTGTAAGAGCTTTTAAATAATAAAAAAGGGTAAAAGTTGCTCAACAATAACAAAAAAACAAAGAAGTTTTCTCATGGATCTGTCTTCATCCAAATGATAGTTATTTATTGCTTAATATAACAGAAACCAACATGATCTCTTTATAGTTTTGAAGAGTTAAATAAAAAAGATAAAGAGGTCAGAGTTTACAGATTCTATTTTAGACACAGGTGCTTACTGAGTTCACCCTGAAACTTAGCTTGATGGCAACTATGTAAAGCCAAAAACGAAGAATGTCTCTAGGCCACTTAAGAACACAAAATCTTTGAGAATAAAAACAATTTAATGTTTTTATTTTACAGTAAGAAAAGTCAACAGAAGAGAGGATGTGACAATGACAACGTTATTTTCAAACAATACCTTCCAAACCTTTATCTCTGAAGCCCTGACCCTACTCATCCAAACTGCAAACCTACATCATTAACTTCCTACCAATTGTTTCCACCACTTCAGTATCTTGAACTCCGAGGTTAAACTGAACAAATTCCCATCCCTCCTCCCTCATAACCTTCCAGCTAAACCAGCTTCCTATGTTGATTTCCCAATCCTTGTTGCTCAGTTTTGAAATCACAGAGTTCTTTCCTTTCTATGGCTACTGCAATGAAGGTTGTTATGAGGATTAAGTGAGAGAATATATGTCAAATGCATGATAACTGACAAGAAGTGCCTTCCCTGATTCGTATCTAAATCTGGAGATCTACTACTGCTAAGTTTCAAAAATAGTTACAGTAAAAGAAGTAGCAGTCAATGGCCATTGACTATTATCCTTGTGTAATTGTACTTATTTTTACTTACTCTGGTAAGAATCATATAGGCATATATGGTTTAAGGGTACTGATTCTTCCAAAAGAACTTTCCCTCCTTTTTATAAAGGCAATACAATCTTTCAAAGAAATTGTCCAAAACACAGAAAAATTTATAGAAAACAAAAATTATCCATAATCTCACTATCCACAGAATACCACACAATATCATTAGATCCCAATGGAATGCAATTGTCATTTTATAGATTAGTCCTAAAATCATTTCCCCTATTTGCAAAGGTCTTGAATCCCCAAACTCTTCCCTTTCAAATTAGCTTTGGACAGAGCCCAAAATATTCTAGCATACTTCATTTAGCACCACACTGTCTAGTGCTGATCCATTATAGGGCAATATGTCAAAAGTATTTTTATATTTAAAATACACATCTATGTCTAGGTATTGATATGTTCCTATCCATTGTAATATCAAACAGTATAACTGATCTATTATATGGACATATATATGAATGACTAAAACGAATGCCATCTGATGTGCTCAGCTAATGAATGCTAAAAGGCTGCACTGTGCTGTTTGAATGATCCTGGGCAATCTCATAACTCTGCCGAAGTTTCCTTTATTGCCATTGTAATGTTTTTCATGTGAATACTTTTCACCAATTGTAGCTAAAAAAAAGAGGGGGGTAGTCAAAGGGGCTGGACTTGGTAGGTCTCGAGGAAATGTATAATTCCGCAACTTTTAAGATAACCAAAAGAGTTTCTAATGAAATGTTAAGGAAAACAAGAAGATATCAATAGACAATAAGAATGGAAGAATAACTTTAAGAGGGTACCTAGAAGGAAGCAGAGTTGAAGGCTTATATGACTTCAGAGGATGTGAGAGGCACAAGGGGACCACCAACATGCAATGGTAAGACCCCATCTCCATGGGACTGAGCCACAGCTACTCTGTACTGTGCTCACTACTGGCTCTCCCATGCCCAGAACTGCAACCCCCTCATAAAAAATGAGTACACATGCAGTGGAAGAAATGTTAAACATGAGATCCTATCATTTACTTAAAAACCAAAACTTAGATACCTTGTTATTGCAGGAATCCATTTCTAAATGAAGCCTACAGCAGGCCCGTCTCAGCTCTCACTGTCTTGGATATGTTCATGTCACATGAAAATAATGTGGACAATTGATTTCTTGGCTTATTTCTTCTAGGCTATGCTAACTATAGCCCTACGCTGGACCTTTTAGTCATTTCCTATATATCACTTACTGGGAAGAATGCTGGTCTCTTCCCAAAATCTGTACCTATCATTAATGATAAAGTTTTAAAATATCCAGAGCAGAACCCATCATTAAAAAACTTTTTAAAGCACTTCAAATACCAATTTGAAGATCAACCATTAAACAGCAAGTATTTTTGCCAATTGTTAGGAAAGACTGGGACTGCGGAGTTGAGGATGACTTTATGACAGAGAAGCAAATATATTCGGTGTACTTCTAAAAACTCAAACACTGATTATAAATGGACTTCTGTTTTGCAACTGTAACGAAAGAGTTAACAGAAACAACAACAAAAAACTTTCTATTTATCTCTCTCTAGGGTGGCTTCATTTTAAAGTCCACAGAAAGATCTCAGAAAGTAAAGAATGAATTTACCTTATTTTCTTCTAGAAATTTTAACTTGATAGAAACATCATTGCGCATTTTATCATATTTTTCCTTATGTGCTTGGAACAAATGCTGTGACTGCTCAATCTTTGGCAGAGTGTTTGCATCACGCGGTCCAAGATTCAGTTCTTCTAAATCAGTGCGATATGCATCATATTCAATCCTGGAAAGAAGAGAATAAATGAAGCGTGCTACAAAAACAGAGTGTAATAAGTTCAGGGGGTGAGTTGGAAATACATAATAATGTCATACTATACATTAATACATAATAATTCTCACATATTTTGTACCTTTTGTACCTTTTAAAATTGTATATTTCTTTAATGCAAAGAACTATTAATATAAGCAGGGGAGGGGAAAAGCTGCCTATTAACCTCTCTTCCAAAGTACGGTATTAACTGACAAGTAAAATTTCCAAAATTTAAAAGCCAATTTAAAAAGCACATGTTAAAATCTAATGCTAACGAGATCAAGGGTAGTGATCGATCCCCCGTGTGAATTGGTTAACATTGATAAAGCAGAGCAGGTAAGGACAGCAGACTTTAGAATGACATACGCACACTAACTGATAAAAGGAAGTTACTCTGAGGGTCAGCAGTCCTCAAGTGTAGTCCAGGTCGGCAGTGTACAAGAGAAATACAACACAAGCCATATATGTAACAAAGTTTTCTGGTAGTCACATTAAAATAATAAAAATTAATTTCATCTGTTTTTTTAAATAATATATTTTATTTTATAAAAAAATCCAAAATATTATCATTGTAAAATGTAATCAATGTAAAAAATTGTTGATGAACTATTTTACTTTGGGGGGTGGGTACTGAGTCTTTGAAATCTACTGTGTAATTTACACTCTATCACAACTCAATTCAGGCTAGCTACAGTTCAAGTGCTCAACAGATACACGTGGCTAGTGGCTACAGTGTGGGACAGCACAACTCAGGATGGATTTCCATAACATTAGTATTGAGAATGTGACATAGCATCTATGATAAAGCACTTAGCACCTTGTGTTCCCTGAGACGCCTCCCTCTAAAACTTGCCCACCACTAACTGAAATAGTTACCCCCCCACCATCACTCCACAGTCCCACAGCCCCTCATAAAATCTCTATCACAGCAACTGTGTAAGTACAATATTACCTTGCTTGTTAAACAATGACTTATCCAGGAGTCTCGACTATTCAGTATGCAGGTAAGAGGAAGCAAAGTAACTTCTGATTTAGTCAAAATCAGCATCACAAACCTTATGCCCTGAAACTAACACTCTTTATTCAAATATCTGTAGTACAATTCACATCTCCTATTCTGGGAATTAAGATTATTTTAAACAACATAAACTATATTGTATATATGACTTGAGAAAGAATATATCAGTTTCTCATATTGAGCATAATTTATTCCTAACCTGTACTGAATTTAACAAACTTGATCTTTCAGGGCCAAAAGATCATTCATTCATTCATTCACTGATACACTGATTCATTCAACAAACATTAAGTGAACACCTTCTATGTTCCAGGCACTATGCTCGATAGAGCTATAAAGATGAACAGATAAAGTTTATCTTCCAGAAGCAGTCTAGAAGGAAATAAGGTCTTAAACAACAACAAAATGAGATAATGGAAGCTGCCGTGAGGGAGGGAAGACAAGGTACAGTGGAAATAAGGAGGAAGAAATACTAAATTAGGTATTTGAAAGGCATCTCAGAACAGAATTAAAATCCTATAATTAAATTTTAAAGAATGGGAAAAGCTTACAGGGTGGATTGGGGCAGAGAAACTGGTGAAACATTCCAAGAAGAGAAGAGTATGGACATTTGTCCATTCTAAGATACCGTGAAACATCTGGGAAGTAATTCAGTATGTTAGAACCTACAGCTGGAAAACAATAATGGAAGGAATTAAAGTCCTACAGGAAGGCAGGACTGAGATTAAGCAGGGCCTTACAGGCCACGCTAAAGGGATAAGATTTAATCCAGTAGCACAAGTGATGGGAAGCCATTGAAGAATTATGATCTAGAAAGTAACATGTTCTATTTCTTCAGGATAGAAAGATGATGATAGTGGCAGCATAAGGCGTGGAGGATGAACTGGAGTTAAAGATTAAGAAATACGGAGCAAGGAAACCTTTTATAAGATCACAGGCAAAAGGAAAATGAGTCACTGAATCAAGGCAATGGCAGTGGAGCTAAGAAGGAGGGGAGAGATACTAAAGATTTAGGAGGCAAGGCTGAGTTGGTAATGCTATGTTAGATAAATCCCACGGGTTTGTACCAACTGCATGACCACTCTGCCCTTCACTAGCTCTGATGTCTTCAGTTTTTCATCCATAAATGGGAATAATATTCTCTACACGTATATAACTTCATATATATAAAGTACTTAGGATCGGGTAATAATATCTTTAGAGTGCTTATTATTATGGCCAAATTAGAAGACCAATAGCCAGAAGCAAATGTACTAAAAACAATAAAAAATAAAAGAGAAAAAAAGTAGAACAAAAATAAGTAGTAATTTAAAAAAAAAGTAATATGTGGTGATTTAATGTGAAGACAAATGTCCTTCAACAGCCTTGGAACTTATTTCTAAGCAATAGTGATTAATTTAAACATAATCAAAGTTATAATACTGACCTTTTATCCCTTAATTTTTACATCCAGTTTGTAGATGGTATCAAAGTAAAACTTTCCACAAGAGCTTCTCTAACATGCCCATTACAACCAGGAAGAGAAGCACACTAAGTTTTCAAAATATAACTCTTCACTTCAAGGTTGCCAGTCTGAATTGAGTCCATATCAATAAAGTTAGTGATAGCTGGTTACTTTACGGCTTATGTAAAACTTCTAGAGAACAGGTGTCCACATCTGAAAAGTCTTGACCACAATTGACTCCCTTGTTGGTGCTGCTGTGGAGAAGTGTTGAATGGGCTGTTACAAGATTTTCTACACATGAAGCACCAGAGGGCTAGGAAATACTTGTACACAATGCATAATGGGAAGCATTAAAAGGCCACCCAGAAATTTGCCTAAATTGCCACTTTATGTGCTGGATCAAATAGCTGACCCTTGCCCTAAAAGTCAGTAAATTCTGGTTTTGACAGGGAAGAAATTTCAGCTACTGAGAGACTTTTAATCTGGGATTCTTTTTTTTTAATGTTCTCCCTCAGTAGGTAATGTTTTAGTGTTACAACTAGTGATTTTCTCAACTACTTCAGAAAAAGCACAGAAATGTCAAATCCCAAGCTAAGCTTGATAAATGAAATCATATACTGTAATTTCAATAAAAAAGAATAAATTATGGGGTAAGGTCATTACTGTTGGTAGTTTTTAAGGCACACATAGAGGTGGTCTAAAGGTTTCCTGAGAACCAGCTAACAAGTACATATAACATGATTCATAATTTTTTTCAAAAGTTTCAAGCAAGCCTATATATTGGATAAATTGAAATTTTATATCACATTGTACTTTAAGTAAGATTTCTCATTATAAGATGTAAAAATTATTTTTATAATAAGATGTGAAAATCTGAGATTAATCCAGTTCAAGCTTTAGACCTAATGATCAAAGGAGAAGGTAGGGAGCCCATGGCTCTCATTTTGGGTTTTAATCGGCTCTAAGTGAGCAAACCATTTAATCTCTAGAGGCTTATTTTTCTCCCCTGCAAATTAAATATAAGATATTTTGTGTATGAACAGTGAGTTATCTAATAAGTGTCTTTCTTTAATATGGGTTAATATTTTTAAAAGCATGTTAGAAATAAAGGCTGAAAAAAAAGATACTGCATGTTTAAAATAAAATATTCTTAGATTTAAATATATATTTTAGTAACTAAAATATATTTCACAATAGGTGGACAATTACAAAGTAGAGAAACAGAAACTAGATTCGTGTAATGCTTAATTGGGAGGTAGGTGGCGGTACTTTTGAGACAAAAGAATTTTCATCTTCGAAACCCACAAATATTAAAACAACTTGAGAGACTAGAAAATAAGAATGATTAAAATGATTAAAAGATAAGAGTATTCATTATGAACAAGTTCGGACATTATGAATAAGGAACAGGCAGAACTGGAAAATAACCAAATTTTTATAAAATGAAATGAAAAATATACATAATAAATTCTTTGAAAAATACAGACAATACCCACGAAAGGATTTAAATGGAGACAGGAGAACCAATTACTGGAACTGTTACTGGAGGGATTCCTATTGAAGAATATCTTATTGAGCGATTCCTTCAATGTTATTGAGGAATATCCTATTGATAGCTTCTCTTTTTCCTTCCTTTTTACCTTGATTTCAATATTATGTTAGTAAATAACTCAAATAATAAAGAAAAGTTAAAAACCAAGTCCAAAACCTAAATAAGGTACACAGCCCCATCTCGGCCCTTCTCTCACCAGACAACCACAGCTATGTGTCTTGACCTTCATTTCCAAGTTATTAAGAATTTCATATGTTAATCCTAAACTGAAAATTACAAACAGCACAGGACAGAAACATCTCTTCTTTTGAAAAGATCAAAGTTAACTTTCCAAGTGATTTGGGCTTTTACTTATGCAAAGCCTAAGAAAATATATACTTAAGAATAAGCATTCAATTGTGAAAAAAGACAAGATGAATTCAGAGTTTTCACAGGCATTTCTCACATCATTAAACTAGGGCAACAGGCCAAAAAGTACAGTTACACTTCTAGAAGGTAAAGTTTGTATTTCAACTGTGCTTCAAAAAGTATAACAGAAAATAAAAATTTCAAGTGGTCAGAGGAAAAAACTCAAAGGGGACTGGAATGAGTGTGAAAAAAATTGGGCCTGGAATCAAAAGCTGAAACACGCTATCACAGGTCTGCTACTTTTTAGACATTTATACGTATTTATTAATATGTACTTTGTTTACCTAACAGGATGGTTATGAGAGTGAAATCATATATGCATATGTATGTATAAAATGTATGAAAACACTGCATTATAAACACCTACAAAAACATAAGGCAAATATTTATGTAAAAGGTAAATTTGTAAGAGTTTAAAGGCTGATTATAATCTGGATAAATGGAAGGTCCGGGAGTTGGTATCCACAATATAAACAAAATCATGGAGGCAGAAATGAGCTTGTACATTCAAGAGAAATCACTGAGACTGAGTCTGGCTGTTGTGGAAGCTGTTGGTAGTAAGGGAGAAAGGTAAGCTTAGGCCAGATTACAGAGGAATCTATGTCTACCTGGTAGTACCCAAGATCCTGTCGCCTTCTAAGGAAGCTGGAGCCGGGAGATCGTTCACCTCCTTATTCCCTAGCAGGCAGGGTTTGACCAAGGTTCAATTGGACACTCTCAAGGCAATGAAGCAAAGTATTTGGGAGCCTTTTAGAAATTCTTTATGGTAGCTGCAGCAGCATCAAGGACCAGGGATACCTGGCATCAGGGTCTTAATTAGATTCTTCTGAGGTATTATTTTGGCTTTGGTTCTTGCCTGTTTCTAGCATCTGTCCTCTTGCTTTTCTTGTTAGTTCTGGGGCTATCTTATAACCTTCTAATACATTCTTTTTCTGCCCATATTAGCCAGAGTTGGTTTCTCTTATTTGCAACCAAAAATCTTAACTGAACTACGTACCATCTATAAAACAGATAATATAGTGTAAATTTATACCTACCTGGCGCTTTCGTACTGTTTCACAGTCATTAATGTGTCTTCAATTGTTTTATTCACCAAAGTGTTCACACTGGCAATGAAAAAATTAATAGCTCCAAGAAGAGTCTCTCCATTTTTTGCCAGGAGCTTCTGGGTATCTGCGTTATAGCCAAATTCTTCCTAAAACAAAAAAAGTCCCCTTAATTTATCCAGAGATAAATGAGTACATATGACTTAAAAAATCTCAAACATATCACTAATGGAAAAATATCTTGATTTAGAAACCTAGCTAGAGAAGTTTTTTTCTTTCAATGTTTAAAAAGGAATCTAAATCACAACCAGCTATATAATTACCAAAAAAGTCTAGTAAACCAAAATACTCATCAGCTCAGATGCACAGCTCAAATCAAATAATTTTAAAACGTTAAACTACTTTGTACTAAAAGAATATTTTCATTTCTACGCTTTGTTTCTATTATACTGTAAGCACAGCTGTTAAGAAGAAAAAGATAGCAGATTATTAATCAGAGACTATAACTTTCACGACCAAATTAGGTAATAATTGGCTAAAACTTTCAGACGTAAAATAGATTGCAATTTTTGTGTTTTGACTGAATCTCCTCAAAGTATAAATATTAACAATACACATTTCTTTGTAAACTTAGTGACCGGTTGACTCCCAAACTCAGGTCTATCTAGGCACACAGCTGAGGAAGGATCACTCACACCAGTTTAACTCATTTCTCTGAATAAACTGAATGTTGGCTCAGCAAACATTACATGTGACTTCTTTACTTATGGCAAAGACTAACTCTAAATTTTCATCAGGGAAAGCTTTCCAGCCCAAGTTTGATTAAGTAACAGACTATCAGGAACATGTCTGGCCAAATAAAAAATTGGATCATATTCTAAGATGTATTACTCAATTTGAGAACTCTGAAATCTGTTATAAAAGTTTTAAATTTCAGTTGAAAAAAATGTAATATTAAATCAACTAGAATCTTACAAGATGCAAATTTAATGCTACCATTATAGTTATAATTAAATTTCTACTGATAAAATATTGTCGATAAATAGCATGAAAATAAAATCATCTTTATCATGCTAAAAACATTTTCCATTTAAGAGAGGTCCAGTAATTTTTTTTTTTTTTAATAATTCTTTATTTTGGACTCAGTCTTCAAAATTTACAAACCTTGATTTGCAAATACTGGCAAATAATAAGATTACATAAAAAGAATATCAATCAAAATTAAAATAAAAGGCAAAACAGCTGAAGATTTTTGGCACCAAGTTTTTATATAAGCTAAGTTACCTACTGATGACTAAACAACTGTTACTGGACACAGAATAACATGGAAGAAAACATTTTTTCCAACTTTTAGAAAAAGTTCACATAACATTACAAATATACTTATTACCTTTGGTATTTGTTAAGAAGTAAAAGGTAAAAAAAAATCAACAAGAGGAAGAAAAATATGAAAGTTGGACTGGATATAAAAATCATAGTTCATAAAAAGTTAGGAAACGTCCATTCACTGCATAACAAAGGCTATATCATTACATCATATCCCCATAATGATGTTCATTTCTGAAAGTTCTCAATAGCCACAATTCCACATTATTAATTTTAAAAATGCCATAAGCCCTAATTTAGCCACTGGGAGATCTATACAACCTAGAAAGCAGCTCATTTACTAAAAACAAACAACAAAACTAGAGTTTAGTAAGATGAAATAGCAGCAGACTGAAAAACTATATAGCAGAATTTCGAATCCTATATTTACAGATGAGAAAAACAGGCCTAAATTCAAAGCAGACAGGAAGAATAAATTGACACTGTTCTGTTCAAAGAATGTAAATCTCATCTACAATTCTGTGAAGAATATGTGTATAAAACTTAAGATTGTAATGTATAATTTGAAAACTTAATTAGCTAGAATAAAAAAGCTTTTTTATAGTAAGGTACAAGAGACATAATAGTAGTAAAAAATGTAAAACAATTAGGACTAGATAGAACTGAATATACATATGTATATGAGTTACAAATAAATACATAAATAATTAAATATGCTTTCTTTGGCACCAAAAATAACATAAACCATGACTCCTAAACTTCGTTTAGTTGATATGTTAGTATTCTCAGTTGGACAGGGGCATTTTATATCTTACTGTAAATTGCCTTAGCAATTACAAATAAACTAAACAAAATAATCAAAGGTATATACATCAAGAATAGCTCTAATCTACTACTGAAGAAGGAAGGCCAATTTCTTGATCTAAAAATTTGCTTGCTTTTATAGAGAGAGAGAACAAAGTTTCAAAACATCTGAATTTTTTACTCTTTTATAGCTCCGTCATTTACATTTACCAGATGTAAATGACCATCACTTCCCATTAAATTTATACATCAGGAGCAAATAACAGAAGCATCCGACTGGATCTAAAACATCAAGTTTTACTAATAGAAATTATTACCTGATTAATAACAAATGGGCTATTTTAAACAATAATACAGAGCAGTAAAAAACTAGAATCACAAGTATTAATTGATAATTGACAGTAATATATAGATTGTGTAAACTTTCCTCATCTTGATGTAGATGTTACCCTCTAAAAGGAGAAAATTCAATTAATGAGGTGTCATGGTATAAGAGAACTAGGAGTCAGGAGGCATGTAATAAAATGGTTAAGGGCCTAGTTTGGGAATTAAAACAGTTTGGGAGTTCACATCTTGATTCTGCCACTGATTGGATTTGTATCTTTCGTGCATAACTCAAATTCTTTGTGCTTCAATTTCCTTACTAAAAAAATGAGGATCATTCCCATACAGGCTTGACAGCAAAGTGTAATAAGATAACTTGTATAAAGATTCTGACAGACGACAGGCATTCATTAAAAGATCATTTCCTATCCCTTTCAGGATATTTTTTTTTACTGGTGGATTTTGGTTGCTCCTCTAGAAGAAACGAAAGAATTGGACTAATCTTTAAATTCTTCCCCAACTCTCAAATGCCACAATTCCAACAGCCATCACAACCACCACAATTTATTCAGTTCCACTATTCGTCATGCCCTGTGGTATTTTCCATGAATCTGTTAATACGGCATAAAGTGGGAGGCAGTGGATGCCAACATTTCACCACTGCACTCCATAAACTTTTCCTCATAATCAACAGGCAAAGACTGTTGCTGGCTGTCATGATGGATTCTGATTACCCAAGGGAAACTGGACTGCTACTCTGCAATGGAGGTAAGGAAGAGTATGCCTGGGATAGGCAATCCCTTAGGGCATCTCTTAGTACTATCATGCCATGTGATTAATGTCAATGGAAAACTACGACAACCCATTTCAGACAGGACTACCAATGGCCTGGACCCTTCAGGAATGGGTCACCCTACGAGGCAAAGAACCAAGACAGGCTGAGGTGCTAGTTGGGGGCAAACGCAATATGGAAAGGATAGTGGAAGCTACTATGACCATAAAACTATTTGTAGGAATGAGGACTACAATCGTTATTTCTTCTTTATTTTATTATCACACCAGTCTAGATGTTGCTATGAAGCTACAGTTAGGTGTGTGTGTGCGTGTGTGTGTATGTGTGTGTGTGTGTGTGTGTGTGTAAAGCAAACACCTGTTTTCTTTCCCCTCTTCTCTCTTTATAAGATATATTAACTTTACATTATAGTATTTAAGTTACAGTATATCAAAGAAAAAAGTGAATGTCATCCAAGGACTGTGCATCTTCTTCTGGGGAAAGGGTTAATATATCTTTGTTAACATGCAGGATAGCTGTATCACGTTAGCTGGAAGTAAGACTTTGTCACTCTTTATTTGAAGATTAAATATAGTTTAAGGAGAAGTGTATAAGTGCTAAATTGACAAAGGTTAGACTATGATGGTTAATTTTATGTGTTAACCAGTTGTTTGGTCAAACACTTGTCTAGATGTTGCTACGAAGGTACATATTTTGTTGATGTGATTAACATTTACAATGATAAACACTGTAGATGTGATTTAAGATGACTTTAAGGAAATTATCTTCCATTATGCGGATGAGCCTTATCCAAACAGTTGGAGGCCTTTATTTTTCCTAGAAGAAGGAATTCTGCCTTAAGACTATAACATAGAAGTCATGTTTGAGTTTCTAGCCTGCTGACCTACCCCATGGATTTCAAAATCGTGTGGGGAATTCCTTAATATCTATCTATCTATCATCTGTGTGTGTGTGTGTGTGTGTGTGTGTGTTCTACTTTGGTTCTATTTCTCTGAAAAACTCTGAATGATACAAAAACTTCCATCTTGTTAATAATGATTTCAGATTTTGAATACATCTTCAACAGGTTATAGTTTACCATTATTTTTACATTTATAAACATCGATTAGAATGTTCAGTCCAGTGAATTATCTATTTCCTTCAAATCACTTTTGTATATATACTTGCCTTCAGCATCTGTTCACTAACAAGTCTTATCAAATACATTTTGGTGCATAAACATCATAAATATATATCTTTTTAGCAAAATAGGATGATCCAGATTCTTGTCCAAAAATGTTGCATGATGAAGTCATTTCTGTTGAATGACTAACTAGATGAAAACACCTGCGAAGGTTAATTTTATATGTCTAGTTGGCTAGGCCATGGTGCCCAGATACTTAATTAAACATTAGTATGAATGTTTAAGTGTGAAGGTGTTTTGGGATAAGATTAACAATTATTGGATGTACCGAGCCTCCACAGTTGCATGAACCAGTTTCTCAAAATATATCTCTATATATCTATACCTCCTGTTCAATCTATTTCTCTAGAGAACCCTGATTTCCTTTTTGTCCTTAATAATACATTGTTACTCACTGACTTGAATTTAAGAAAATCCATTTAGGATATCATCATCAGAAGACTGACAGATTAATATTTCACTTATATTATCAATTTTGCCATCATCATTAAGAGTCAATACTACTATCTCTTTGCAGTCATCTTCTGATTTGTCTAATAATTGTGGACAATGTCTTCCTCTGGTATTCTTTTCTCTTTGCTATTATGTGCAGAAAATGGAAAATTCTAAATTCTCAATGG
Source organism: Pteropus vampyrus (assembly GCF_000151845.1). Taxonomy (NCBI): domain Eukaryota; kingdom Metazoa; phylum Chordata; class Mammalia; order Chiroptera; family Pteropodidae; genus Pteropus; species Pteropus vampyrus. The sequence continues at coordinate 2,231,852 of NW_011888828.1, forward strand.
TGCTGCACAAACATTAAAAAAAAAAACACACACAGAAATGGTTTCTCCAGATTTCTTTGTGGCAACACAAACAAAAAATATTTATCTTACTATTGTATCATTCGTCCAGGTAATGCATTCTTTATTCTTATTGTCATTTTTAACATGGTTGAATATAACTGGTGAGTAATGATGAAATAATCTATAATATAATGAAACAGCAAAATGTTTCCAGATATAGGAAAATAAGATTATTAAGATCCCATATTGTGTCTTGATTTCTAATGGACCCATATGGTAGTTGCAAGATAAAAATTTTATTCTACAAAAAATATAAGTAAGTTTTCTCATTGGAAAACCTCTAAGAAAGAATAAAAGTCATGAAATATCAGTCCTTACAAAGAGTTAGAAATGCTCCAATAAGAAACTCAAAAGATAGTAAAAATACTTACTAGATCAGCTTGAGCATTAGATGTGCTAATTTAAACCACTTAGAAGTGTACCTGGCATAGACTAAGCCCCCAATCTGTGTTAACTATTATAATTAACAGGGTTTATTGAGTGCAGCATCATTGAAAACAGCTGCAACACCTCTCCAGACCCTATACCCTGGCTACCTCTTTCTATACTGTGGGTTTTATGTCTGGGTTACAGATCTTCCAAAGATTTCACTTAAAGAGACAACAAGAGCTCATGGAGAAACATAGACAGGTCTACATATAAATTCCAGTTCTACTTTTTATTTGTTTTGTGATCTTATAAAAATTACCTAACCTCTCTTGGCTTCAGTTTCCTCATGAATAAAATATAGATAACATTTCTCGCAGTGTTATTGGCTATAAAGCACCTAGCCCATTACATTGGAATTGTGGACATTCAATAACTGGAGCTGTTATGATTATTCCACTTCCCAAATATTAATTATTTTTTTGTCTAATGACTCAGAATTGAATCTCAATAGTTTTTACTATTATGATATATATCACCATCTCTAACCAAATTTTCTAAGTTTCTAGACATTATCAAATGATTTAATACTTTAATTATCTAAATCTTCAAGTTAGAAGTCTGAAGGCAAGAGATTTCTACATCATTTGGCTCCAGGTGAGGGAAAAAAAGACATAAAAGGAGTCACTTCAGATAGCATAAGAAACTGTAGGAAACACTTTGTTAAATACCTACAGAAATACACTCAGAAAAATAATTCCATTTTAAAATTAATAATTTATTTTAACGATTTCAGTAAAGTATATCACAAATCCAGTCAAGCAAACTACTATTTGTTCAAGACAGTTGAAGACTAGGTAAAAGATTTTCAACAGGTGCCAGATTTACATTTTATCCACGCCCAGCAATACACAGAGCTATGATTCTTTCTGGGTTCAGGCAGGCTAAGTACTCTTTTTCCTTTCCAAGTTCCCTTCCTCTGAAACCTCAATACAACCGTTTCACTATGTTGACAGAAGTCAGTTGGGCCTTCTTAAAAATTATATGAGATATCTGAAAAGAACGCCTCAAGATTCCAATTTTATTAAGAGCTGAACAAATCAGAAATGTAACAAATTACCTTCTAGAATACCCCTATTGCCATTTCCTCCCTCCCACCTCCCAATAGTTATTTAAAATAATCTTACATGGAGTTCTAGTGACTTCAAACTCAGGTCAGCAAATGCATCTCCCAGTTGCCTTTGGGTATGCACCATCTGGAAAAGCTGGGTTGACAATGTTTGAGCCAGTCTTAAAATATTTTCATATTTTTTCTTGTTATCTCTTAATATATCAATCTGTGCTTCAAGTTCAAGGTCCACAGTTCTTGATCCACGGCCTAGCTTCTCAGAGATAATTTGTCGAGTGCACTGAAAGTGGAAAGATGCACTTCGTTTAGGAAGAAAAAAAAGAACAAAAGAAAAAACTAATAATCCAAAGTACAACTGCTAGAGCATATGGCTGGCATACACCATTTCTAGGCTTCACACAAGCTAGCCATTGGGTTTCACACAAACTGAAAATTGTTAGTCCCCTTAGAAGTTCATCAGGACTCAGAAAGTAAATTTATCAGACATACCTAATAACTATTACTAATCAGAGGAAGTTTTAAGACTTATCTAGCTAATTTACATACTACCAGATGAGCTCTCTCGCATAATCATATTTCAAGATTAGTGCACCTGCGTAGTGCACCGGAAAACAACTGAAATACTTGCCATTGATTTAAGAACAATATTAGACTGTTAATATTGGAATAATACAAATACCAAAATTAAATTCTCCTACTGGTTTCAAATGCTGTTTTCCCCTCTATCTTTCCCTTAAATATCTGTGTGTGTACGTGTGTGAGTAGGAGGAATAAAGGGAAGAAGAAAAGAGGAAAGTAGAGTGGGTGGGGAAGGGGAGAAGAGGGAGTGAAAAGGGGAAGAGATGGAGAAAGAGAAAGAGAGCGAAGGAAGAGAAACAGGCAGAGATTAGAGATTCCTGAATTCTTCTTTTACTTTTGCTCAGATAGAATAGTACTAAATTGTTATTCTACTCTGCCCCCAAAATAATTAATTTCAGAGCACACAGAAATAAGTTTTCTAGTATTTCTTTGCCAGAAATAAAAAATTATAAGTAATTTCACTATTCGATAATACATTTTAAGAGTAACCACACAGGGCATTAATATACTCATCATTTAAAGTTAACAAAAATATTCTTAAAAAGCAGTAAATATGGCAATCTTTGACATTTGCATATTTGCTCTTTTATCATATCTTTCAAAGTTCGGTTAAAATTAATATTTGTTGCAAAAATTAAAACAATTAGTGAAATAAAAGATGAATTTCCTCTTCCTTTCTTTAATCTCGTTAAATAGCAGAAAACTACTAACAGTTTGATGGGCAGTCTAGACTCTCCTTTAAACCTATATAGCCACATACATAATATTTTTAAAGTAAACATAAGAACAAGCTATGTTATACATAATATGTAAACATTTCTTTTCTATGAATAAATATCTTGAGATTTTTCCTTGTGAACACGAATAAGTCTATTTTTATCCTTTCTTCTTTTTTGTTATATCTATCTTTTTAATATTAGCATACTATATGCCACTCATTTTCTACTTAAAATTAAAATTAATTCTTTATGACATATTCTCTTCTCATCAATTAAGGATCTTTATGAATAAACATTTTTTCTAAAGGAGTTCTTTTTATAAAAAGTAGAGAAATTATGTATATAATTTGAAAATGAAAGAATAGGTAAGAGGCCAAACTCGTACAAAGGAGATAAAACTACTTCTATGGAAAACATACAAATATTCTGGAGAAATGAAAATAACATCAAGAGAAAAGTTTAAGTGCAGACTTTGCGATTTTAATGAGAAAAACATCAACGAGAAGTAATATCTCGTTGGTAACAAGATAAAAGAGAATGGTAACAAGATAAAAGAGAAATACCACTCATTTCCCCCTTTCATCTGCACCAGGATTTTCCTTATGCAGCATTACCAGAGACATTTACTCTAATCGCGAGACAAAGTATGTGGTACCTTCCATAGCAACCCAGACTGCTGAAAGTCAAGCAGTCAGAATTCACTGAAGGAGCCTGGTAGACTGCGCAAAATGAAAGAAATGTCTACTGTTGTCTGAGGGGCCATTTTTCCACAGAAGTAATAGTTACAAGCAGACGGTAGGGTCAAAGGTTTAATTAATGAGCAAATGTTTTGTTTCCAGGAAGCTAAGGCAGTGGGAAGAGCAAGGTAATAGTGATTTTGAGGCATATTCAGATAAATCTGGACACTTGAAACTGTTCTGAAACTGAACTTACAGAGTTTGTATTCCAACACACAGAACGATACACTCTTAAGGGAAATCTAAGTAAGCTGGAACTGAGAGTACCAGAGATGGCCTATGTGGAGCTTTGTAAAGAAAACTGTAGTGAGAAAACATAAAGCGGTTAGTCATTTCCCCACTCATCAGGATCCCAGAGCAAGTTTCTCATACGATCACTGAAGAGGAGATTTTTATTTAAATTGCTTTCTAGTGTATACTAAAATTATTATAAATCAAGTTTAAAACAGGAAAGAATTAAGAATCTCAGTTCTCTTCCTTCAAAGTCCCTGAAAATTCACAATGAGCTGGTGGCCTTATTTGGTTTTCTATACTTATAAATTAAGAATTCACTCTGAAGACAATGGGATAAATGGAGCAAAGTTTAAGGGGTAGGAAGAAGCAAAAGCAAATTACTGCTCTATGGAGATCTCCTATTGGGGGAGGGCTGATAAAATAAAGTGATAGTGCAAAAAATACCATGAATCAACATCAATCATACAGTTCATGAATTTACAAGATAGTCACTGTGTACTCTGAGTATTTAAATAGCACCAAGAGCTTTTTCTGTAATGCCAAAAATGAATAAAAACATTTAAATACAAGAAAAAGAATAATTTCATGGCAACAACTGATAGATTAAGGGTGAAGGATAAGGAAAAAGAGAGAATGAAAGTAAATATCAGAAACTGAACAGGAGAAATAGGTCAATCAGTAAATGAATAAGGCAATATGATAAGAAAAACTGGAATAAAAATTTAAAAAATAACGGCTTAAAGACAACAAATTAATTTGATAAAGGTGTCAATACTGATTGTAAACTCTTAAACATTTCAAAAAAACATTTAGTATTTGGGAAAGATGCCAAACATCTCTGAATAAAATCAAGATTATTCTTGAAAAAAGTAAGATGGATCTTGAAAAGTATTCTATTCCATACTAGGTTTGGTTTGTATAAAAACAAACCAAAGAGAAAAACCCAGTATTTGTAGTTGTTCCTGTAGATGAGAATAAGTAAGAAAATAAACAAATTTTGGATTAAAATTTGTGAAAAATCAGGTGGATTGAATGAAATAATATTTAAAAAGATGGGTTCAAGGACTAAACTTAAAATCGCCCCTATTATATATTTGGTTTTAATCACCAGACTGGTCTTGGAGCCAAAATAACAACCAATTAAAGGATGTGCTAAATATTCTCTTTGAGGAAAAGCCTTGAAGCGTTTGCTAGAGAACAGAAACAGAAAGAAGAAATAAGAGGTAGAAATCATAAAGGAACTGAGTCCAAGAGAGAAAATTAAAGTCACAGCCAGAATTGTTACTCAAGAGTAAAATGGATAAGTAGTACAGCCCAAAATCAACGAAATCAGAATCAATACTTGAAAGATTATCCTAATAACAATAAATGCCTTATATTAGCTCAAAATTTGGACTGAAAAGGTAGAGGCCACAAGAACAGAGTCATATAGAGCCAATAAGGTCATTTATACTCTGAGGCTCTCTTAGTTGAGAGGCCTATGTCAGCACAGACATACTGGGCTATAAACTCCGTAAAATCATATAATTAGAACTTTCTTTTTCTTCTGACCTAGAGTGAAATATCCAGTTATATTCTGATGAAAAAATTTTCAGTTAAAAATAAAGTGATCATTCTGAGGAAAATGATAACTCTTTCACACAGTATTATGCCATGTCTACAACATTTTAAAGACTGGTCATTTTTATTAACACAAATTTTAAGAAAGGCTGAATGTGGTATATTAATATGAAAGATAACTATAGAATCAGCAATGATTCAACTGAGATTATTGTAGAGGTAGGAGGAACACATAATAAAAGGAACAGATAACATACACATAAAGAAAAAAGATAAGAAATATAGAAAACACAAACTGAATGACATAAGAGAGGAAGGATCAAATGAACAAAATCTTAAACTTTGTAATTTATAATTACCAGGATTTGGTTCAAAAATAAGACCTGTGATTCTTTGGGTTCAAAATGTGTGGACATAGAATGTTACTAGTTAAGAGGCAAATTTCACAAATAAGTGAACAAAGGAATGAATGAATAAATAAATTTAATAAATGAATGAATGAAGCTTAGTCTGGTATGAAAGATAAACAACTGAAATGGAGCACAGTGGGGAATTCTAAGCAGTAGACAAAGGCAGACTCATGAAGAAAACAGGTGTGAGAAGGCACAGTTTGTTTAGGAAGTCTGGATAAGCTGGTATGGATCACTGGATCCATGGGTGGAAAAGCAGAGCAGCAGGAGATAAAGTCGGAAAGGTAGATGGGGTCAGATTCATGACACTCTAAAGACAATGGGGATTGGCTGAAGGATTTTAAGCAAGAATGAATCACATTAGGCAGAGTACAATATGTCGTCTAAGAGAATCTGTTGAGAAGCCATTATAGTAATATGAGAGAATAATAAACACATGAAGTACGGCTGTGAAGGTTAGAATGAAGGAAAAAGGATAACGTCAAAGAACATTAAGGAGGCAGAGTTCATTTAATGACTAACGATATGTCAAATCAGTGAGAAGATGAGTTGAAATCTGAATATCTGAACTGTTGTGATATGAGAGAATATAAAGAAAAAAACAATATATGAAATGAGAGAATTACATCTTTGAGAACAAAAGGGGCAAAGATTGAATAGAATGTCTTGAATGAGGACAGTTTAAGGCATCAATTTTCTACAACTACCATTGGCATTTCTCAGTTCTACATTGGCATGAGCTAAGTAGTTTTTGGAAAGATTCATGGAGCATGTTGCAGGCACTTTACCATCTTAAGAAAACATACTTCTGTAGAAGATCTCAGATATTTTAAAAGTATAACTGAAAGAATAAATTCACTTCTGCATTACTCTTGAGAAGATACAAAGACCTACAACCAATTCACAAATACAGAGAGCTTTATGGCTCTAACCTGAGCTGCTAGGGCTTCCATCTACTTAACTATTCTACGAATTCTACTGTCTTGTCCTCGTTAAGATTTAAAGATACTGAGTGGATTGGGGGCTTGAGCTATCTGTAATACATCAAATAAAGTAGAGATTAAATAATTTGCTTATTTGCTTTATGAAGAATCACCACCAATGAAGAATGACCAAGTAAGAAAAATGACCACCAATTACATACTCTGAAATCATTCAACTAAAAACATTGACAAACTTTTGAAATCCACTTGACTGGTAATGTGATACTGTCTGTACAGTTAGTGTTTAGTTATTACAATAAGATCAAAGAATTCCAAATTTGAAAAACTAATATACTTTTGACATACAGCTGCTGTAAAGTACCAAAAAGAGGGAGGTGGTGACACACATATCTACAGCAGTTCTACTGCTAAAAATATTCCAAGGCAATACATTTCTTTTTCAATTATGTGTTATCTATCAATTATGAAGCATTTTAGTAGCTTTTTTACTCTTTTGCTACTGACTTTTTAAACTACATTCATGCAAAGATCAATAATAAAACAAAATACTTCATTTTCTAAATGTATTTTTATGTTTAGATGGCATTATGCTCTCCTCTATGTTCATACAATTGCAAAATAATAATGTGAATAATATACAAATAAAAATGCTCAGTGCCAGTTAGAGTGGAAAGATTAAAAAATTACAAACCTTATAGGTGTTTAGACTCCATTTTCTAACGAGTTCTAACTTTTCCATTGCAGGATTTTTAATTTCATCTGCTAGAATAACTGGTCCACTTTTTGTCTGTGTTTTCTGGCCACCTGCATGATCATAACAAAAGATAAAAACACAAACCAGATAAAGACAAGTAGAGAAAGAAAACAAAGCACTGAAGCTGTTCAAATTAACTACTCGTGCATTTAAAAGATAAAAAGGTTCCCAAAGTGAAGGACTACAACTTGCTGGAATCATAGATAATTTCCTAACACTTAAAAAATATTTCTATTAAACACAAATGGTGTGCGGTTTGTCTTATTCTTTAAAAATAAATGTTGCATTAGGCTTTCTTTTCTAAATAAGTGCTGTTTATTTCAAGAAAAACAAAATTTCTACAATTAATCTTATAATCTTAAAGACACTAAAAAAACTGTGTCCCTAAAAATCTGAAAGCACTCATGCTCCTTACAGTGATCTCCTTTCACTGTACTACATAGAACAGAGCAACGATAGAATATTACTATAATTTTGGAGAATTTAAAAATACAATTCAAATTTGAAATAGTCATTAAAAATATCTTACCACCACTATGAAAGGCTGGGTTAAAATGAGACCTACACTGACATTGTACTCCCTCTTTTTAAGAGGCCCTCCACCAAAAAAAAGCCATAATTTATAAAGGCAGTATAAAGCGCTGACATAAAAGCAATTCTACAACTATATAGTTGTTAACAGTCAAATATTTTTTTCATAGAATATTAAACACTTATAATACTAATGACTTGGGATAGAAACTTTATAATAATTTTAAAAGAACAATAAAGGAGAAGAGAAAAAGTTGTAACAAAAGGTTTAAAAGAGTTGTCAGCAAAAATTCTTTTCTCATTCCTATAGCCAGACCAGGCTTTACCATGCCTTAAAATAATCTAAGATCAAAAATGGTATAAAAATCAAACACATTTAAGAATTTACAAAATTATCCTAGAAACAAAATACGAAATGTTAATATTTCTTATAAAAACATGGAGTTCAATTTTTTCCTGTTTTCACAGTCCAGCAATATTAAAGTGCAGAGCAAATTCAATGCGAAGAAATAGATTTTTCTCAAATATTTTTATTGGGCATAATTGGTAAATTACAAGGTATTTTTTTACAACGTGCAAACTATTTGTAAAACGAGGTTGAAAATAGGAAGACACAACCTTTTCCATGTGACTCATTCCAAACAATGAACAATCCAATTGTTGAAGGCTCCTTCCTGTTTAACTGAAAACAGCAGAGCTGCAAAGCTGAGAGTTTAGGATCAAATAAGTGAATCTACATTTTCCAGAACAAAGAAAGGATGATTTTAAATGAATCAAATTTTATAATGTTATTTAATCTTAAAGTGAATTAAATTTCAGGTTTGATATATATAATAACTTTGAAAAGCCAGAAAGATAGCTATGGCTACAAGGATTATTTCCCTTATTGTTAAAAAAAAAAAGCAGCCACCAAAAGAGCCAGAATAACACACACCTAAGAATATAAAGCAAGTGATTATGAAATTGAGTGAATTAGTTTAGCTGTAGCAGCAGCAAGAAAGGTTTTATCCAATCAGTGCAGTGAATACCTGCAGGAACAATTAAATCACTTCCTTGTGGAGCCAGCTGACTAGCTGCGACCCTGCTGGGAGACATAATAGATGGCACTGGTGGCGCTGGGGAACCTGAAAAGGGCAGACATTTTTAACTGTGAAAATCCTTTTCCTCTTTTACATATTGTACATTTTGAATATAGGTTTACTGACATTTAAATATTCAAAAACTAGGTTTAAAAACTGAAATTAATATATTTCCATTTCTTGCAGGAATGGAATAAAAAATGAATGCCACCAGTTGAGTTTTTGTATAAATTTTTCATCAAACTATTAAAACCAAACAAAACACATAACTATAAAAAGAAACTTGGCAAGATCACATCTAAACAGGACTTTACCTGGACTCTGCTATTTCAAATCAATTACTAGAATGTGATTAAAATCCCACAGTTGATTAATTTAAAGTATAAGTAATATTTTATAATTTGCTTCTCTTACATATGAAGAAAAGCTCTTCAAGTAGAAATTCAAAGGCATGTAATACCATATCAAATTTATAATTAAAATTCACAGAGATGAGAATGTATCGTAGCCCTCACAGGAATTATAGTCAAAACTTTTAAATCATAAATGAAATGTCACATAGTGTAGATCATTTCTATTCACAGTATGGATGCAAGGGACCTACATCACTTATGTCACCTGGGAGTTCGTTCATTAGAAAATAAAATCTCAGGCTCTGTCCCTTAATGATAAGGGGCTTAATAAGGCTCTGAACCTTAATAATTTAAAAACCTTAATTTCGACTGGATCTAACATTTAAAATCCAAACATGCAATAGACTTAAATATGTTGGTGCCACCTCTCAAAGTGAGGGATACCTTTTTCTTTAAATCTGTTGAACCATAAAATTTGAAACTGGAAGGGATAAGGGAAATCAACTAGTCTGACATTAAACTATAGGAAAAATAAGGCTCAGAGAGGTTAAAACAGCTTATTAGAGACTCAGATGTTCTAAATCCACACTATAATATCTTCATTGTTAAGTTCAATAAGTTCAATACAGAAAACACCAATCCCTAAGTTACTTGTTGAGTTGGTAGGCACTTTAATAGATTATCCTGTTCAATCACCATTTTAAAAAAGACTGTGTCTCTACTATCCAAGGCACAGGGTTTCTATTACACAAGGAAGTGTTAAGTAAATAACTGCTGTAGTTCCATTTCTTAATGACCCCAGGAACAAGGCCCTGTTGTTTTGGTTATTACTGTTTATTAATCTTGCATAAGACATAATCTTATGACACAACATGAAATGTGCATAATATATGTAACAAATGATATAGAACTTTCCAAACTAAAATAGCAAAAGACATGGTACTGAGTAACTGGGTGCTTCAGGTTTTTGCTTCACTTTCAAGGGTAATTATCACTTCTCTGAATCTTCAGTCCTTTCAATTACTAATTTAGAGTAAATTAGTTACTAAAATCAGTCACTAATACCCAATAAAAATCATTCTTAAAAGTCTAGGATCTTGCTAATTGAGTGAATTTGATGTATTAGCTCTGTTTCATCTCAACAACAGAAATCTAGAAATATGAATATATGCATGCAATGATTAAAACCCCATTAAAACAAAACTTGGGTACCAAGTACATGTCATTCGTATATGAGCTTTGATTTATTCATGATTTCCATGATTATTAATTCTGCAACATATCTGTTAAGCAGATTTCAATATTTGTTATTAGGCTGAAAGTAAAATTTCCTCTAAATTTGCTCTAGAGATGGAAAAGTAAATGGCTAATAGTCTTCTTGCAATAACTGTTCAAGTAATAGAGTCATCATCATTCAGTCATTTTTCCAGAGAGCTAATGCAGTCTCAATAACATTAACATTTTTTCCTAAGACCTACTTCCTCAATTTCAATCATGTTGCTCTTTCTCATGTTCATTCCAATTTATCTATATTTAAAACTACAACTTTCCAATAAATGCTTAACTAATATGAGTATGGCAGAATGATTATCTTTTTGATATATTAATTAATGCAGCCTGTGTTAAAAAATATTTTATAAAGCAAATTCGAAGACACATAAATTACTGCCATTACCGTGAAACATAATTTTTATTACAATTGAAGGATTAGGATGATCTATGAGCAAGTGAAAATGACTGGCATTTTCATACTCGTGCATAGCAGTTAACAAATGGCTAGCTGCTTTTAATTACTGTATAATGCTATTCCAATTAAGGGGAAAAAGATTAAACCAAATGTCAGCTAAATAATTTCACTGAAAATACTTAAAATGTCTTAATAAAAGTATTTTTAATTCTATATTGATATTTAAATTTGGAAATTAGTTATTTGTCCAAAAATGGTGTCACATTATACAAAGTAAGCCTTCTATCTTAAACTCTCATAATTTTAGGCACTCAAATATAGAATACTATTATCTACAAGACAGCTGAGGATTGCAAGGGCATGGAAATAACTTTTCTTCATTTTGTAAAATTACAACATCGTATTAAAATTAACATACTTCATTGAACATAATCTATAACTACTACTTTAACTAGAGCTCTGTCAAGAAAACAACCCATTTTTTACATCCAAATGTTTATATGATTTTATTTTCTTCGACTCATGTGAAAATGAAAAAACACTTAAAAAGAACATTAAAAAAGGAGGGAACTTTGTTCTTCATATTAAAAATAGACACATATATGGAATAGAAAAGTGCAGAAAAGAGTTAACACAGCAGGTCCAACTGCTTATTCTTAAAAAAGACCAGCTTACAAGACTGACTATTGATTGGTGTCTGGGAACTTAAATTTGGGGAAGATTTCCTCCATTCCCAAAATGTTAAGACTGGCTCACTATGCCTAAACTGTTTATATAAACCATGTGGTCCACGCTAAACACTTGCTTTCCTTCCGGGAGTCTGCAATCCTGGTACATGCTAGCTAGAGGGGGCCTATGTGAACGATCTCCAATAAAAACCCTGGGCACTGAGTCTCTAATAGCTTCCCTGGTTAGCAATACTTCACACGTGTTGTCATAGTTCTTGTCATGTTGTCACAGCAGTGGAATTAAGCATGTTCTGTGTGACTGCGCTGGGCCTAGTTTCCCCCAGACTTTGCCTCAGGCATTCTTGCCTTTTGCTAACCACGCTTGGCATACTTTTGCTGAAATATTCATAGCCATGAGTATGATTACTGACTGAGTCCTATGAGTCCTCTTAGCAAATTACCGAATATAACACTGGTCTTATTCCTATACAGTATGTATAGTATAAAAAATAAAAGTTCTGTTTTCCTAATTGCTTTGAAATAAGAAATAAGTGCTGTACAAATTAATATTGACTTATAGCTATAAAGTTTGTGGTTATAAGCTAAAATAATTTAAATCTGTATTCTTACTTTTTGAGTTTTTATTTCACTATTTTAAAATCAATTCCCTAATAACAATCAGTGAAATTATGCACATTCATTTATCTAAAGACTACTACTAAAATAATTCCTAAATTATTTAAATGGAAGAGAAAAAGGAATATGTTTATAATTGATGTTTTATCACAAAATTAAAGAGCTCAACTCTTATGCTTTCTTAATAAAGGTAGCATTTGATGAACTTCTCCCATCCTCCACCCCAGCCATCTTTAAAAATATATGGGCTCTTACCTTGAAGTGTTCCTGCTTCAATAACCCCCTCTTTGGTACTGTCAAAACCATGAGATGTAATTTGGGTTTCTGAGAGACCAAGTCCAGCTGGCAATGAACGTTTCAAATCCTTAGCAAAATTTGAATAAGAGAGAAAATTTTTGCAAAAAATCTCACATCACAGTTCAGCATAATTGTGTCCTTTTAATCACATCTTAAATTAATTTTCTCTCTATGTAGTATTTCCTTATGCTGTCACACGGCATTCTGTAATGATGTATAATCAGTAGCAAACTCAGTAAGATTTGCTATTAAGAGGTACAGTGCATGTCAAATAAAAAATACTTTCATTATTCTAGAACTAAGCAGCAGGTAGATATTAAAATACAATTTTCAAATTTCTAATCTACTGCTCTATCAGGAAAACCATTTTAAAAAACAGAATTAAGATGACTAAAAAGCCATGTTTAATAGTAAAAAAACTGACCAATGTCTAATAGAATCACGATAAGCCTGGCTCATGGTCAGTATAAACAAATCATTCACTTGCAATGTTAATTTCCCTTTGATTTCAAGGCTAGTTTGGAAAACAGGGCTTCTCTGACCTCAACTAAGGTGAGGTAAACGAAATTTCCTGCTATCTAGATTACACGGAACACTGATATTTGTCAACCTAACTGTATATTAGCTTACAACTGGAACTTTACTGTAATAAATATAATATTCAACATTCTGTCTTAATAGCTAAGAAAAAGAGAGAAAGCCAAGAAACATAAATTTCCAATTAAAAGTCCCTTTTTTCCGGCTTAGATATGAGATTGCTCAATTTTCATAATCAGAGTTTATGAATGGATCCTACCAGTTTTCCACAATAACAAGTTATTGATGTACTAAAAGACAAATATGTCTTTAAAATCCTTTCTTAATACTCTACCCCACCATATATAATTTACAGCTACAATTCGAAAACTCAGAACTAACATTTTGAGCTTCCCAATTTGCGAAGTCAAAACTTAACAGATATGGTCTCTCATAACCAACAAGTGTTGAGAAAGGTTTTTCTTGAGAAACTCATTAATTTTGCCTAGCCAATGACTTGATTGGAATAGTGGATCCTGAATAAATAATGAGGTCAATTCTCATCTTATATGACTTATGAAACAGCGTTTGATATTCTCTCCTTGCTACGCATTCAACTGATTCCTCGTCATCTCCCCAACCTCCAAATTCTGAAGTGTCCCAGGGTTCAGAGGACTTATTCTCATACATTCATTTCTTGGATGATCTTACTGATTCTTAAAAATACATTGACGACTACCAAATGTATGTGTCTCACCTGGGCCTCCCTCTTTAACTCCAATATATCTAACCACATACCCGTCATTTCCACTTGCATATCAAATAGACATCTCGAACTTAATATGTACAAAATTGATTGATTCCATAGTAAATCTCCACCCCTCACAGACAAAAACAAAACAAAAAAAAT
>NW_011888828.1:2246070-2265594 GCF_000151845.1 Pteropus vampyrus
TAGTATTTCCTTATGCTGTCACACGGCATTCTGTAATGATGTATAATCAGTAGCAAACTCAGTAAGATTTGCTATTAAGAGGTACAGTGCATGTCAAATAAAAAATACTTTCATTATTCTAGAACTAAGCAGCAGGTAGATATTAAAATACAATTTTCAAATTTCTAATCTACTGCTCTATCAGGAAAACCATTTTAAAAAACAGAATTAAGATGACTAAAAAGCCATGTTTAATAGTAAAAAAACTGACCAATGTCTAATAGAATCACGATAAGCCTGGCTCATGGTCAGTATAAACAAATCATTCACTTGCAATGTTAATTTCCCTTTGATTTCAAGGCTAGCTTGGAAAACAGGGCTTCTCTGACCTCAACTAAGGTGAGGTAAACGAAATTTCCTGCTATCTAGATTACACGGAACACTGATATTTGTCAACCTAACTGTATATTAGCTTACAACTGGAACTTTACTGTAATAAATATAATATTCAACATTCTGTCTTAATAGCTAAGAAAAAGAGAGAAAGCCAAGAAACATAAATTTCCAATTAAAAGTCCCTTTTTTCCGGCTTAGATATGAGATTGCTCAATTTTCATAATCAGAGTTTATGAATGGATCCTACCAGTTTTCCACAATAACAAGTTATTGATGTACTAAAAGACAAATATGTCTTTAAAATCCTTTCTTAATACTCTACCCCACCATATATAATTTACAGCTACAATTCGAAAACTCAGAACTAACATTTTGAGCTTCCCAATTTGCGAAGTCAAAACTTAACAGATATGGTCTCTCATAACCAACAAGTGTTGAGAAAGGTTTTTCTTGAGAAACTCATTAATTTTGCCTAGCCAATGACTTGATTGGAATAGTGGATCCTGAATAAATAATGAGGTCAATTCTCATCTTATATGACTTATGAAACAGCGTTTGATATTCTCTCCTTGCTACGCATTCAACTGATTCCTCGTCATCTCCCCAACCTCCAAATTCTGAAGTGTCCCAGGGTTCAGAGGACTTATTCTCATACATTCATTTCTTGGATGATCTTACTGATTCTTAAAAATACATTGACGACTACCAAATGTATGTGTCTCACCTGGGCCTCCCTCTTTAACTCCAATATATCTAACCACATACCCGTCATTTCCACTTGCATATCAAATAGACATCTCGAACTTAATATGTACAAAATTGATTGATTCCATAGTAAATCTCCACCCCTCACAGACAAAAACAAAACAAAAAAAATCACTTATAGTTTTTACTTCTTTCAGGTAATGGCATCTCTATTACCAAAATCTTAGCCAAAAATCTTAGGAGTTACCTTTGACTCTTCTTTTTCTCTCATACCCACATCCAAACTATCAGCAGATCCTATCAGATCTACCCTCAAAATACACCCAGGATCAAATCAATTCTCACCACTTGCACTACTATCACCCTGGTCTAAGCTAGCATCATGTCACCCGGATTATTCCAAGAGCCTCCCAGCTGGTCTCCCTGCTTCTGTCCCATAACACACACCTCTAACTCCACACATCAACCAAAGTTATCCCCTACACAAAACTCTCCAACAGACCCCAATCTCACATGACATAAAACCCAGACTATTAAATATATTCTTAAAGGATCACATGATTTGACTTATGTCCTACTAGCCTAAGCCTTGCGGCCACATTGTTTCTTCAAAAACAATAAACCTATCTCTAGTTTAGGGCCTTTGTTCTTGCTGTTTTTTTTCCTAGTATGCTCTTCTACCAGAAATCCACAGCCTTTTTCATTTATTAGTTCTTTAGCCAGAGAGGCTTTTCCCCACCAACATATAAAATAGCAACTCCCGCAACCTTGCAATGAAATTCCCTTTTCTGCTTGCCGTGTTATTTTTCTCATAGCAGTTACCATTAGGTAATATATTATGTATATATTTATATGTCTTTGTCACCCACACTATACCGTAATCTTTATGAGAGCAAGGAGGTTGTCTATTTTGTTTACTATGTATTTAGCACCTGAAATAAGTGCCTGAGACGTAGTAGATGTTCAGTAAGTATTTGTTGAATCAACAAATGAATTTGTTGAGTGAACTAAAGAACTTATGACTCAGCACCATTAGCTTAAGAAGCTGCTATAGCAATAGGTTTATTTATTTTTTTTAAATTTAATTTAATGAGTATTTTGCTTACTCTTAATTATATGTTAGACTTTCTGGGCAAAGAAAAAGAGAAGATACAGTCTTTGCTTCACTGGAGAGACAAGATTAACATTAACATAAAAGTTGAACTTAGTGCCCAAGTAAAGACAGTAAGCATCACAGGAACTCAGAATCAGGACTAAATCCATAAGAACCAAAGAGGAAAGAAGAAAACACTGCTTGAGCTCTGGAACATAAAGGATTTATTTTCTAATTAAGCCAACATCAGTGAGCACCAACTTTATGACAGCCACTGCTATAGACACTGTATACACAGCAGTGTAGAAAACAGCTAAAGTCTCTGCCCATGTTAGACCCACACAGGGCTTGGGGGGAGGAGGAGACTGATAGTAAATAAATGACTGTATGGAAGGTAGTAAGTAAATACGAAATAAGTTGCTTTTTTTTTTTAAAGGGAGGATAAAGAGGGATACAGAGCAACAGGCAAAAGGTGCTACTTTAGGTGGGGTACTCGGGGAAGGTCTCTCTGAGGGGGTCAAACGTGGGCAGAATCCTGAATCCTGAAGTGACGGAGTGAGCCATGTGGCTATGTGGGAAAAGAACAATGACTTAAATGTTCCATTTCTTAATTGACTGGTAGACAAGCAGGTATTGAAATGTACTTCATGTGCCATAAAATTCATCCTTTTAAAGTGTATGCTAGTGGTTTCAGTATATTTACAGAGTTGTGTAGCCATCACCACTAATTTTAAAACATTTCATTACCCCCCCCAAAAAAAAAACTCTGTACCCATTAGAAGTCACTCCCCATTCTTACCTTTTCCCAGCCCCTTAGAACCGCTAATCTTTCTATTTGTATGGATTTACTTATTCTGGACAGCCATATAAATGGAACCAACACAGTATGTCGTGAAGCATACTGTGTTCAAGGTTCATTCGTACTGCTAACATGTATCAGTAGTTCATTTCTTTTTATAGTTGAATAATATTCTGTTATATGGATATATCACTGTTTATCCATTCATCAGTTGATGGATCGTCACTTAGATTGTTTCCACTTTTTGAGTATTACAAGTAATGTTTCTATGAACATTAGTGTACCCATTTTTGGCTGGGTTATATGATATTCTATGTTTAACCTTTTGAAAATTTGTCAAGACTGTCTTCCAAAATGATTGCACCATTTTACATTCCCAAAAGCAATGTATGAGGGTTCTAATTTCTCTACATCCTCACCAACACTTATTATATGTCTTTTTGATTATAGCCATCTAGGCAAGATAGAAGAAGTAGTATCTCAAAGTAGTGTTGATTTGGATTTCCCTGATGACTAATGATGTTGAGCATCTTTCCAATGTGCTTATTGGCCACTGGTAGGTCTTCTTGGGAGAAATGTCTATTCATATCTTTTGTCCCAGTTTTAGCTGGGTCATTTGTCATTTTACTGTTGAGCTGCAGGACACAAATCCTTTATCAGATATATGATTTGTAAGTATTTTTTCTGTGGGATGCCTTTCCACTTTCTTCTTTATGATGCTCTCTGAAGCATAAAAGTTTTAAATGTTGATAAAGTTTGATTTATTCTTTGTTGTTTGTGCTTTTGGTGTCATATCTAAGAAACTAAAGTAAAGTTCCCTCTGCAAGGTCATGAAGATTCACATCTATGTTTTTCTTTTAAGAGTTTTACAGTTTTAGCTCTTAACATTTAAGTCTTTGATCCATTTTGAGTTAAGTTTTGAGTAGGGTGTGAATTCTAGGTCCGACTTCATCTTTTGCATGTGGCTGTCCAGTCATCCCAGCACCATCTGTCGAAGACTATTCTTTCCACAGCAGTGTAGAAAACTGTCTCGGCACCGTAGTCAAAGCTAAACTGATCACAAATGTAAGTGTCTATTTCTGTACTTCCAATTTTGTTTCATTGATCTATATGTGTTCCTTATGCCAGTACCATCCTGTTTTTATTACTGTAGCTTTGAAATAAGTTTTGAAATCAAAAGTAGTGGGTCCTACAACTCTGTTCTTTTTCAAAATTCTTTTGTCTATTCTGGATCCCTTGCATTTACATACGATCAGTTTGTCAATTTCTACAAAAAAGCCAGCTGAGATTTTGATAGAGATTGTGCTGAATCTGATTGAGGAATAATGCCATCTTAACAAATTAAGACTTCTGATCCATGAACATAAAATGTCCTTCCATTTTTAAAAATCTTCTTTAACTTCTTTCGATGATGTTTTGTGGTTTTCTGTATCCAAGTACTGCACATATTCCTGAGTTTATTCTTATTTTTGATGCTATTATAAATGGAATTATTTTCTTAATTTTATTTTTGCATTACTTATGCCTAATGTATAGAAATAAAATTGAGTTTTGCATATTACTCATATCCTCCAACTCTGCTGAACTTATTAGTTCTAAACACACTCAAAACCACACAAATGGAATAGAAGTCCAAGAGAATTGTGTTTGCTGTATTCTTGGAACTTACTTGAAAAAACATTACTCATATGAATCATCTGTTCTGTCACAAAATATTGTGTAAAAAGAGATACAGTAGTAGCAGTAGTTGGGAAGAGGAGCGCTAGTAACAGGTTAAACAGCAAATATGATGAATATCTCTGATTATCTAAGTTTTCAAAAACCGTTCAAGAACATCTCCCATCTTGTCATGCATGGCCTATAGGAGAAACAACTTTAAGGTATTACATACAGCTCACTCAAACTCCTCCCACTGATCTCCCAGGGTCCTTTACTTAACAAACAAAAGTGCTCCCAGAAAATAAACAAAAAAACCTCTCCTGTTTTATGTAAAACAGATGTAAAACCTGAAAAGCACTAAGGCCTTCCTATGCTTCTGTTAATAACAGAAGGAGTCTAACCAAAAGTGATACAAATGGGTCCATTCAGATTCTGAACAGAATTATCATTTTGGTAGTGGTCTGGCTGGCAAGTGTAACACAAATGACGTGGGCTGTGTGAGAGGAATGCATGACTTGTGAGATAATACTTATTATTTCATGAGCTTATTAACAGTTTTTTGTAAAATACATACTTTCTGAATAATATAGTTTAGCCTGATAGGTCACAAAAACTTAAAATATGCCTTTACATTAACCCTTAAATTTTTTTGAAGTATCTCAGTTATAAGGCTGTGCTCAGCTTAGTAGCAAAAAAAATATCTGCTACTGCATTCACTCCTATAGTTTCCGGAATATATTTGAGAGACAATGAGCCCATTTATAACCAACAACATAAAATCTGATTTGCATTTTTATGTCACTGACATTCCCTCAAAATTTAAGACGTTTGCAAAATCATGCTTAACAACTACACAATAAAATGGAATAAACCTAAAGTTAACTTTCTGTTCAAGCTAAAAGGATAACGCTGCAATATTCAATAATTTGCAAAAATAAATTTTCAAATAATTAAGCTAAAACAAATATAATGCTTTTGGCAAAAAAGCTTCACATATATTTTAAGTCCTTTTCAAAAGATACATAATAATGTTTGTAGTAACGGCTTCCATAAAGCTGTGAAGGGGGCTCATTTTTTAACCAAAATAACTTGGCTTCATTTTGCACATTTTAACAGAAGTAAGAAAAAAAATGAGTTTAAGATAGTAACTTTAGAATTTATAATTTAGCATGGTAATCTGCTTTTGAACTAAGTTAGTGCAAGACCAACACATAAAAAACACAAAATGTTCAGCAAATTTGCTTTAAAATACACATCCTTAATAAGATGCACAATACTACAAAATATAAGCAAAACTAAAGATTAATTAAACCTTCCCTTTATTTAGGGTGAGGAGAAATCGTATATAAAGGAGTGATTCTCAAAGCATATATGTAACTACCAAGAATCTATAAGGATTCTCCAATTATTTTATAAATTATACAAACTCTCTTCTCCCTTAATTTCTTTACACAAATTCTCCCAGTTTTCCTCCTATCTACATCTTTTAAAATGCGTTGGCACTCCTTACTAGTTCTAGTTTTTCTACAAAAGAAAAGTCCTAAGTCTCACTTCCCCTCCTCTCTTGGCGACTTAACAGATCTGTCTTTCTTGTCTCTAGTCTTATCACTCCTGAAATTCATTCTTCAAATTGTAGGCAGAGACAACTTTCTAAAATGTGAATTGGACTGAGACCCTTTCATTTTATGTCATTTAGTTGCCCTCCACTGCCTTTTTAAAAAAGTCCAAGCTCTTCAATATGATTTCAAGGTTTTGTGGGATCTAGCCCCTACTTACCTCTCTAGCCCTGTTTCTCACACATCTGCCCCTACACTTTCCTCCTTAGCATTAGTGAATTTTTAATTCTGTGGTCTCACACCTCTTTCAGGGCTTTAGAATTGCCTCTGGTAGGAATATTCTTCACCCTTCTTCATCTGGCCAGCTCATCCTTCAGATTCAGCTTGGATAGCAATTCCTCAGGTAAACTCTCCTCACTCTTCCTACCAGTTCCCAGACTATGCTATTCTTGGCCTAGCATATCACTTCTCACGCGGTATAAAAATTAATTTATCAATATTTTCTCTCCCTGCTTACCGTAAGCTCTCTAAGACCAGGTTGTTTATTCATCTTGTTCCTCTTTAGTAATTCTAGCATCTAGCAGATGCAATACTAATACTTCTTTTACTAAGAAATTTTCTAAATTTAAACATCCTATCTCATTCTTGAAAATGGATAAAACTTTCCAAAGCATTTACGTAATATAATTTTTAAAGAAACAAATTGAAAACTTTATGTTAAATGTTCTATGAAATTTGGTAATTTAAGTCCCCTTTGCTGTTTTTCCAGTTAGCTGCCTATAAGGAATATCTGCAAAGCTACCCCAGACCCCCGGTGAACATACTGCAGCATCCGTAACCTCCTCACGGTGTTCTCGCTGACTCCTCTCGACAATTATCTTGGGTCAAAGCAGATTATTCTCCAACATTCTACTTATCAAGTGGGTAGAAGGCAGGGCTGGCATTTTCTCAGCTCTCCACTGGTACTTCTAGACTACCAGCACTCTACATATAGCTGTTTCCCTCATCTTCACAAAAAGAGTAATAAACTTCAAAACGTCAACAAATGTTAAACTGCTGCCAGGGGATTCCTATGACAGGTTCTTCCACTCTAATCTCTATATGAATGTGAAGCATCTAACCGGAGCCTCTCATTGCACAGACTAAGAAGGGAAATCAAATGAAAAATGAAACATCTGCAATGAGACACAGAGACATTTACATTTCATGGCCTGTGCCACAGTGACACCAGCTGGCCAGACAAGTTATGACAACTTAATAAGCTACCATCTTAATTTTATGCAAGACTATACTTTTTGAAGTGCATTATGCAGTATGTATTAAATAAAAGCCATTATAAACAACAAATAGGTCTAAAAGGAAAATGTATATAAGTAAAATGCCTCAGAAAACTTTGGTTATGATCCAGTTTTAAATATGAGATTTCTTTACTAGTTTATAAAATATAGTCTAATGCTAAGCAATACATTTTAACACTTTTATGAACTTCTGTCCATATTAAAATAAAAATATAGATGAGATTATATGAAATTTCCTCTTTATTGCTCTGGAAATAAAAGAGGGAATGTATGCTAAAATTTGAATAAAGATGAGCCTAATAGATCTTGAGTGTAATTTATTCAAAACAGTCAAAAGGTGCTTTTGAAATATTGTTTTTACTCATGGTGAAAGGAATTACATAGCCAATTTTTAATTTAATCAAAGCACAATAAAAATGTGAGAGATACATTATTCACCTATTTTTAATAAGAGCAGTTACCAACAAAAACAAGTTTTATGACGCTGAATTTCTTCAGGGAGGTGAAGTTGGGTGTGCTGGCTGAAGTGGAATATTGCTTCTAAGGAGCCCTGTCCACTGGTAAAATTCACATCCGACTAGGGGGAACCTCCGGGACCACATCTCCTTTCTCCCTGCTCTACCTTGCACTAGAAAGGAAAATAATATTGCAAGGGAATCACCAAAAGAGAACTCAACATTAACCATGAGTAAATTTACAAAGCAGCAAGCTAACTGGCTTTGTCTACATAAGCAAAAGAACAGCTACATTATGGTTTAATTCACTTCATTCTAGTAAGACTCTAACCTAAAGTTAAAATTTGAAAGGATTAAAAAAATTTTCTTCTGTGCTACTCGAAGGCAAGTAGTTTTTTTTTTTTTGAAATCTCACGTGGGCTTTATTTTTAATATGTTATACGTTTAGACAGAGATAACAATTATAAGATTATGTCTAAGCAAAGAAAGCAAATTAAACAGCTGAACTGATGATAACTGATTAGAATGAAGTCTGAATTTTTAAAAATTGAGTTATATGAGAGGCAAATAAAACAGATTGGTGGATGGACAATTTGAGGGTGTTTAAGAATCTGAGAGAACTAAAAACATTCTTTGAGAAATACTCAAATTTCCAGCTAAGATAGGTTCACATTCCCCACTGAAGGGAATCCTAAACGAGCACTGCATAAAACTTTGGAGATGAAAAGATGTCTAACTCCATTTTATAAATGAGAGATTTAGGTCTAGCTTATACATCAATTTAATTTAAAAAAGTATTTATCAAGTGCCCAATGCAGTACTCTTTCCACTTCCTGATATCATGATAGAAAAGAATATCTTCCGAGGACATTGCTCATTATTCACTTGGGAAATAGGTATTTCTATCAATAAAAAAAACGAAATCAAGAAATACAACTAAAATTGATAATTTGACTTTGAAGCGGTTTCAGGTCATTATTATAATACTGTGTTCACACAGAATCTGTTTTACATCCATTTGCAGACTTCAAATATCTAATTTCACAGTGAAGTTTAGCTAAGTGACATTAGAGCCTTCTGAAATGGCTTTGGTTTGGTGTGAAGTGAGAGGTCTAAAAAGAATATTAAGCTAAATCCTCAACCTACTAGGATTTTTAAAAGCAACACTTACTTTTTTAATTTAAAAAATCATCCAATATTATTTGAATCTTCTTAACAACAGATCTGTGTCACACTCTTTAATTAAAACTCTGAATGTAGAAAACTGGCTTCGAGGGAGTCTGGATTGAAACAGAAAGCAGAGGTGAAAGCCAAATAATAATGTCTGATTCTCTCTAGCCGTTATATGGGGGAACAAGGGAAGGTAGACAAACACTATGACTAAGAAAGAACACTTATTTCAGAAACATCTTATTTCCCAGGAAAGCTTCAGGAGTTTAGGAAGCCCTTCTCAGGTGTGGTTTCCCCAGTGGTCACGTGGGTTACGTGAGTCACTAGGTTCAGGGTCTTTAAGCAACATCCCCATGTTAACCAGAATTGGAGCAGCTCCGTCAGCAGGCTTACCAGACCATCAGATCGCCTCTTCCAGGTTTCTGGGACTGGACCATGGCGTGTGAAGGCGCTTGATCAGTGTATCTATTAGTCAGTCTGGATTGGCCAGGCTAATGTTGCAGTAATGAATCACCTGAAAATCTGTTACTTAACCTAACAAAAGTGTATTTCTCATTCCGTCTACCTGTTGGTGGGCACTGTCCATATCGTTTTTTCAGTGAGAGCTGGGCTCTGCCCTCACAGTTGTTATTGGGCAGCAGGGTTGCAGGGAAGGAAGGGTGAGCACTGGTGAGTGGAGGTGTGACTCCAGACCCAGTTATGGGGTCCTTTCCAACTGCAAAGGGGCAGGCACAGGCAACCTCCTCATGTGCCTGGAAGGGGAACAGAAGTGATAGGGGCAACGGTCTCTTCCACAAGGAGAAGGCAAGGAAACTGGCATTCATGCCCACGCTCTGCTATTTAGTTACTCAGACTGCTGGAAGGACCATATACCAAAGTAGACTAGTTTTATATGATCTTTTAGATCTTAGTAGGGCTTTATACAAGTCTACCCTATATCGACAGCCCTGTGGGGTGGCACTGAATATGACAGGGCCAGCTCTCCTCAGTGATCCTGCTATCAAGATCCATTCAGACTTCTCTAACCACATCTCCCTCTCCTTTTATAGCTTCCTTACTCATTTCCTACTTCCTTCCCTCCCCTTTAAATCTACTATGCTAAGGAATACTTGATTCATCTCTGGGAAGCTCGGCTTTGATTACGTCACCCCCTCACACAGAAATTTTGGTTGGTTTCCAATTGTCTATGGTTTTGCTATTAAACTAGCCCATTGGCCAACAGCAGCAGCATTACCTGGGATCTTGTTAAAATGCAGCCTCTAGGGCCCCACCTTGCACCTCTTGAGTCAGAATCTACATCTTAACACAACCCAGGGGATTCATAAGCACATTAAAATTTGAAAAGCACTTATCCATAGCACTGGTTCTCAAATTTGGCAGAACATTGAAATTACCTGGATTTGAATTTAAATAGCAAATTTAAAAATGGCTAATACCCAGTTTCCAGGTCTAGAGTGATTCTCAGGTGATTCGATCGTGCAGCAGAGTTTGAGAACCACTGCTGTACAAGCCCAAGTGACATTTACAGCCACCTTTAGTGTGCTCCCCAAAACCTCCCCAGTATCATTTTCTAACAATGTCAGACTGATCCCCAAATGCACTCTGTGCTTTTGCAGTAAGTACAGTTTTAGTCTATTAACAGAAATCACCAGCCATTACATCTGTCTCCTCTAATGACCGGAGAGGTCTTAGGACCACTGCATCTAAATTTTTTTTTTTAATGTCATGACTACAAGTTATGGAGATCCAAACACGTTCATTTACTAGATTGTACATTTAAAGGTTCTTAACTAAAGACTCACGAATAGGTTTAAGGTAAGGTAACTGTGAAGAACAACAAAGGTGGAGGAATTAACCACCAGGTATCAAGGCTGAAGCTAACATTTGTTCCAGATTTAATTACTATAGTAAGAAAAAGATAATATGGTATTGACAAAAAGACCAAGAAATAAAACAGAGAATCCACATATATGATCACCTGATTAACAGCAAAAGCTCCCTACTCCACCCCCTGTAGAGAATCCAGTCTTGCCAATAAACAGTGAACATCAATTAGATATTCATATTATTAAAAAAACCTTAACCCACACATCTCACCATACACAAATTTTAATTCAAAATGAATCAAAGACCTAAGTGTGAGAAGCAAACAATAAAACTTTTAGAAGAATACAGAGTATCTTCATCATATTGGAATAGGTAAGATATCCTAACAGGATCACAAAAATCACTAAAAGGAAACATTGGTAAAATGGCTTCATTAAAATGAACAACTTTTGTTCATCAAAACATATTATTAATAGGGTACAAAAGCAAGTTACAGACTAGAAAAAAATATTGGCAACACACACATTCAAGCAAATGACTTATTCCAGAATATACAAAAAAACTCCTACAAATGAATTAGAAAAGGTACATACCCAATAGAAAAATAGACAAAGAACTTGAAAAGGCAATTCATAAAAGATAATACCCACATGGTCAGTAAGAATATAAAAATATGCTCAATATCATTAGTCACCAGGGAGATGCATATTAAAACCATCATGAGATATTATGTCTCCATCAAAATGGCTAAAATTAAAAGGTATGACAATACCAAGAATTGGTAAGAATATAAAAAAACTAGAACTCACATTCATTGCTGGTAGGATTGTCATATGGTTCAATCACTTTGGAAAACCAGTTGACAACGTCTACCAAAGGCAAACATCATGTACCCACGACCAGGCAATTCCGCTTTTACGTATATATCCAACAAAAATAGGTGATTATATACACCAAAAGATCTGTACAAAAATGGACACAGCAGCTTTATTCATAATAGCCACAGACTAGAAACAAGTCAGGCATCCATCAACTGAAGAACGGAGATACAAATTGTGGTATATTAACACTATGGAAAACTATACTATAATTAAAAAAAATTAAATACTGCCACAACACGAAGAAACAACACGAATAAATTTCACAGACATAATGTTGGGTGAAAGCCAATCAAAAAAGTGTACACAGTGTATGATTCCATTTATAAGCAGTTCAGGGACAGTCAAAAGCAATCTACGAGGACAGAGTTGGAGCAGAAATGATTACCCTGGGAGGGAGGGAGCGGGGTGTACTGCCTAGAAGAGGGCAAGAGGGAGCCAGTTAAGGTCCTGGAAATGTTCTACACCTAGATGTGGGTAGTGGTTCCACTGAGCTTAACATTTGTGCTTTTTACTGTGCATCAGCTAAAGTCAAAGCTAAAAAAGCAAAACAAAACAACAAAAAGAAAAAGGAAAGGTTCAAGAAGGTAGGTGAATTTTCAAAACAATGCAGCATTTTGTACGTACTGCTTTTCTCTTAGATAAAAAGTGCTTAGCTTCCATTAGATTCTCTATAAGAATATCAACTCCCTGACAGCAGGTATTTTTGTTCACTGCTACATCCCCAGTGCCTGGTATATAGCAGATAATAAATAGCTGCAGAATAAATTTGCAGGAGGAGCTTTTATCCAAAATAAGATGAAGCAATCATTAACTAACATTTTGATGTAATGAGTTATTTGAATTAGTAGGAGTTTATAAAGTAATTGGTAAAGTCTAATGATGGTAACCTGAGTTTCCTTATTATTGCAGGTGTGTCTTAGTGTTTTCGAACACCTGAAAGACTAAATCCTGAAGTGAAAATGTCCTTTGTGTGCTCAGAATTTAAGTCTTTTTCTTCTGTGAGTCACTCTATATTGAGCCATAGGTGCTTAGAAACCAAGTTAAAGCGCTTGCAATTAAAGGAAATCTAAAGCTTGAAGACAAATTAATTCCCTCCAAAGATGAGGCAAAAAGAAGTGAAATTCAGTGGCATTTTCCAAAATTAATTAAAATGATCTACCTAAAACAGTGGTTCTCAACCAGAGGTGTTTCTCCCCACTCCTGGGGGCATCTGGCAATGTCTGGAGACATTTTTGCTTGTCACAGCTGGAGTGTGTCACTGGTATCTAGTAGGAAGACGCCAGGCATGCTGCTAAGTATCCTATATGCACAGGCCAACCCTCCACAACAAAGAACTTATTTGGCTCAAAATGTCTTTAGTGCTGAGATCAAGAAATCCTGAGCTGTAAATTTCTGTTAAACTAAAATAAAGGATTTTATTCTTAAACATATGAAGTAAGGAATCCTATTTAAGTTGTAAAATAATTCAACTATCTTTCAACCATCACTTTTCCAAGAATATGAAAACTGTATTTTTAAAGTTTTACATATATATCAATTACCATAGAGGGATGCTTAATGAAAATATCTCCAGAAATAATAACATTAGTATCATTTCTAGGACTATATTCAGCATATTACTTGTTTTATCTTATTTAATATTAACATCCCCATACTAGTAAAAAAGATTTTCATTTATAGAGATTAGAAAACAAAAACTAGAAAAAATAAATACCACCCTAGGTTACACCACTATAAATTGCACAGTTGAAATGTGAATCCAGATTATCTCCAAACCTATGGTCTTTCTATTAAAACACATTTAATTTCAATTTCAAATAAGAGGCTGATCAAAATTAAATGCAGTTCATTCTCCACTGAGTCAAGTATGCCACTTGGGAACATGAACAGCAAAGGTAGCAGTAATACGCTTAGGAATCATGTACTAAGGACACGTAGAAAAGAGATTAGATGGAGCCAATTTTTAAAAGGATAATCTATAGTTAGTATTTTTTTCTTATCACAAATAAAATTAAGTAGTTTTATAAAGTTATATTCCAAAATCATCAGATACACTCTTGTTCTGGTCATACAGAAGAATTACTGATAATAATATTAAAGCCTAAATGCTTACCGGCCTAGAGCTTAATCTTGACAAACCACTAACACGACCTGCCTAGTCATCTCTGTATGATAACATTAGATTACTGGCATATCAGCCAATCTAAGAAAATATTCCTATATTAAACTCTGTCTTTTACTTTTGTCTCAACATTTAAGGGTCTACCATGATGCTTTGTATTAAGAGAAAGAAAATGTTCTTACCCTATTAAAGCCATGTTCATGAGAGTCATCAACTTCCCCATTACTAGTCACTGGAATTTCTGCTGCTGAATTTTTGGGAGATTCTTGAGCCATCATAGACTCCTAAAAGAAAGGAGAAAAGAAATAGTGATAAACACCACCAAATCATAAAAGGCAAACATTCAAAAGACTATTATATTCATGTTTATGGCACTTAAAAGCCCCCATGATAGCATCTTTTAAAATAATTACAACCTCATACTTATATGATAAACATGATACTAATAAAAAATGCACCTGGCTTTTAAAACTGCACTCAAATTTCTTGATTAACAAAACAAGTTAGATCCTTTGTAGTTCATCAGCATGATGACTGGATGTTCGTGCTGTTGTGTGAGATGTGCCTCCCTCAAACCTTGTTATGACATCAGCCCATTACCCATCCGACATGAAAAAGAAAAAAAACAAGTTACTTGTTACAGGTACCAAGGGGCAATATCTGTGCCTTGTAAATAGTGTTATGATAGACTACCACTTACAACTGGAACTATTACAGAAAGCTAAGCTTGATTATTAATTCAACAAAAGCAGCTCACTTTTGCTGTTGTATATAATGAGCCTTTATGTCAGCTTTTGTCTAAAGAGTTTCTTTCTCTAAGGTAACAAAAAAATTTAAACCTCTATACTAGGAGAATTAAGTCTTACTGACTTTATTGTTCTAAAGGTCAACTAATGTTTAAAAATAATTCCTTAATTTTATAAGCATGGGAAATATAAATTTACTTCAAAACCAAATATAGTTAATCAATAACAGAACATCAATTATGGTTGGTAAAAAATTTTTGTGCTCAAAACATACGTGATTTAAAAAAAATGTGTGACTACAAGTTAAAATGAGAATTTCATATCTGTAAAGGACTTTAACAATAATCTACTTTCCCTTATTTTAAAAATCAAAAAACTTCAGAATAAGCTGAACAATTTATTCCACTTTTTACAGAGAACAGGTGCCTCTCTTCTCACGCACTCAACAATGGTGCCCACTAGAATGAAAGTCTTGACAGAAAAATATGTTAGGAAAAGAATCAATATCTAACAATATATGTTCTAATGCTCAGACCTGAACCTAGCTGCTACCCTCAATACCGCACTGCAGAGAATTACCAAAACCAAACCAAACAACTAAAATAAATGTGTGTGTATTTATGTACATGTTTTTAATCTGCTGCCAAGAACTTAAATTTAGGGGATTATTACAGGCTAAGTCATACTACTGAAAGCAAATGTTAATGCAAACAGGTTTGTGATCTAGTCTCTACCTCTATGAAATATAAAAGGCTTATTATAATATATCTCACAGACATGATGTTGAACAAATGAAGTCAGACTCATAGAGTACATACTACATGATTCAATTAAAAAAGAAACCGAGAAGTTACAAAAATTTTAGGCAGAACAGTGGTTGCCTTGGGTGGGGGAAATACTAATGCTTGACCTTGAGGAGGGGACTTCCAGTTTCCATTTCTGAATGTAAGGAGCTTGGAAGTTTCTACGCCACCCTAACAAGTAAAAACCTGAACAGACTAAAAAATCAACAACTCTTCTTGGATTCTTGAACAAGGGGAGGATACGGGGGCAAACTGCTGCCCCCAAAGTTAGAGAGACAGACATGTGAATACAGGGAGTCATGGCTTCTCAGAGTGAAAACGCCTCAGGAACCAGTGCGGGGGTCAGGGAAACCTGAAACATAACTGAACTGCTGGAGGCTCAGTGTAGACAGACAACTCGGAGAGTTAAAAACTCCAGGGAGAATAAGGAGGACACCACAATGTTATGAGTTTTACCTCCAGGAGCTGGACTAGGTTAGCACAGTAAATACTGGAGAAAAATCCCCTCATCCTTCCAGCAGGGGAGGAGAAATGAAACCATTCTGAAATACACCAGAGCACTCTGTTCTCCTTAACAAAGACTACCCTCAGGAGAAACCAGAACCTAACCTGCGTGGGTACAATCTGTGCCTAACTGACTTCAGAAAGATACCCAAATCTAACACACTTTGGCCATCCTGACAAACCTAAGAGCGGGTGGAGAAAAAAAACAGAAACACTAGTGAAGTTCACAGTCAGAGGCACAGGCTCACTAAAGACTGAGACCTAATCACGGACTACAGAATGCTTCCCTCCTTCCACACCTCACCATCCCATGGCTAAAGGCCTATTTACAATAGTTCCTTTTACCCAGTATACTATGTCTGGCTATCAAGAAAAATTACCAGGTCTACAAAGAGGCAACAAAACAAAACAACCCACCACAATTTGAAGACAAATAGCAAGTATCACAGCCAGACACGGCAAGGATGTTGAAATGATGAGACTAGGAATTTAAAATAACTATGATTAATATGCTAAGAGCTATAAAAGATAAAGTAGACAGCATGCATGAACAGATGGACGATGTAAAGCAGAGGTATAGAAATATTAAGAAAGAACCAAAAAAAAATGCTAGTGATCAAAATCACTGTTCAGAGAAATAAAGACTGCCTTTGATTGGCTTATTAGTAGACTGAATAATGACTCTGGAGTAAGCAAACATTTCTTAGATTAAAAAAATGAAAAGGCAAGCCACAGACTGAGAAAAAATAGATGTAATATAAGAATGTATTTGACAAATGACTGGTAGTCCAAATATATAAGTAAATCTTACAATTCAAAAGACAAACAACCCAAATAAAATATGGCCAAAATTTTAACATATACTTCACAAAAGAAAACATATGAATGGTAAGAGAGAAAAAGTGTTCAATATCACTAATCATCAAGAAAATGACATTTAAAACCACAAAAGGTACAACTATAAAGCCACAATACTGGCTGAAGCTTCAAAAGACTGACAATACCAAGTGCTGGTAAAAGTAACTGGAACTTAAATACACTGCTGGAGGGCATGTAAAAGTACTTCACTTTGGAGAACTGTTTACAATTTCTTATAAAAGTAAATATACATTTCACTATATGACTCAGCCATTCTATACCTAAGCACTCAACAGAGAAATTAAAACAAATGTCCTTAAGAGACTTATATAAATGTATTCATGGCAGCTTTATCCTTAAGAGCCTAAAAAAAAAAAAAAAAAAAAAAATTAAAAAATATCCATCAACAGGGCAATGGATAAAAGAACTGTGGTATATACATATAATGAAATATTCCCCAGCCATAAAAAGTAATGATTGATGTACGCAACAACTATTGCTTAATCTTAAAACATTACACTGAGCTAAAAAAGCCAGACACAAAAGAGTACATACCATATGATTCCAGTTATACAGAACTCTAGAACATACAAATCCAACATATCATGACACATCAGCTGTTTCTTGGGGAGACAGATGGGGGAGGGGAGGACTGAGGGCAAAGGAGCACAAGAAACTTTAGGATGATGGAAACATTCTGTATCTTGATTGTGACGATCGTTTCCCAAGTTTATACATTTGTCAAAACTCATCAGACTGTATATTTTAAGTGGATGCATTTTACCTTACGTAAATTTCACCAATCAATAAACTGTTGATTTTTTTTTTTAAAGGATAATATTCTATTCTATCATCTTTAATGGCAGAAGATCTAGTTTTTTCTGCAAGCCCCAAATCCACCACAGCGACCACACTAGTCTGATGGGAGTGGGAAGGTGTATGGCCCTGATCACAGTTTTCACTCACAAGGAGGGACTGACTTGCAGCTCTGAAACCTAATGAAGTTTGTCATTTTCCAAAATACGTCTCTATGACAAAAATACTTTAGACCAACACACTCTCACTATAAAAATTACTGCAGTTCTTTACAGACACATATTTCCTGTCTTAAATCACAAGCACTTGCCTCTAAGAGAATACCTAAAGAATGGAAGAGCATTAAAAAAATCTCTCTGTTCCTCAGATTCAGTGTCCCTCATCCTAGATCTTTTGAAACAACAAAACAGGATTGCCTCTTTTTAGCTCGCCGAGTCAGGCTTTAGCCAAGTACTGTATATGCATGCCTTGTTCTTTTGGCTGCCCAGCCACAGCCCCCTTGCAATGCTGGGGAAAGTCTCCACATAATGAGGCTGGGAAAAGGCAGAGTCTGTGTCTTATTACATAGAAGCTCAAAATATCAGATAACCAAGCAAAGTTTCTCAATCCTACAATAGCTATAACATGGCTCTAAAACTGCTTACA
Organism: Pteropus vampyrus; assembly: GCF_000151845.1. Classification (NCBI taxonomy): domain Eukaryota; kingdom Metazoa; phylum Chordata; class Mammalia; order Chiroptera; family Pteropodidae; genus Pteropus; species Pteropus vampyrus. Next base: position 2,264,383 of record NW_011888828.1, read on the forward strand.
ATCTGACCCCTACTTACCTCTCCAACCGCTTCTCATACCATACTCTCCCCTAACTAGGTGACCAAATGCTTAACTTCATCTACATCTTCAGAATGCACAGTAACTCTTCTCCCTGTCAATTCAACTCTCAGCTTATAGCTTTTTCTGTAGCTGCCCAAGACCTAGGCTAAAAAAAAAGAGCTCATGTAATTTTTCCTGGCACTACTTATGTTTTTCAAATCCTGAAAATATACCTTGCCATAACATTAAAAAAGACTTTATATCTGACAGTCAGCACTTACAGGTGAATGAACATCCGTGGATGTTCATTGCGCAACATTAACAAAAATTTATCCAAAGATTAAAAATTTATCTTAATAATGCAAGAGAAGGCATGCCAGAAATATTATTAATGGGAAAATCTAATTTCTAAAATGCTTAGAAACAAGGTAGAAACTTTTAGAAAGGATATAAAATAATCTGTCTTGGCCTTAAGTAGATTTCTGGAACTGTACAAGGCATTATATCTTCTAAAACACACGTTTAACATTGTCCTTTTAATCTATCACTGAGCAAGTGAAAATAAAGTGGCATAATAATAACAAACTTAAGGTTTTTCTAACTTTTATAAATATACCATTTAAAAAAGTTACTTGAAAATTTGTTTAAAAATACAGTGAAATATTTCACTGGCTACATATATTCAGTAGTATTTTTGTTCTGCTATCAAGTAGTAGTTATTTTTTCTTCTCATTTAAAGGACTAAATTCTAAATTCAGACAATTCTAGACAAAACAGCAGTGAAGAAAGTAAACTGACAGAAGAAGCAAAGCCGCAAATATTCAGCTCTAATTGTTACAGTGATGGCTTCAGACTTATGAAGGCTGCAGGGCTTAGTGAACTAATTACCCATGTCAACAGAGGCCACATTTTGTTCCAATACCAAAAAACACAAACGCTTTCTGTGTCAGATCAAATGACTTAGTTTTTGTTTGCCTACAAAAAGAGAAAGTAAACCTATTAAACTCATAATTCAAATAGTCTTTAAAATTCTCTTCTGTATCAGTAAAAATGACCTTGAAAAAATGGTTAATATATTTATTACAAAGCATTAATTCAACATGATTCAAAAGTATTAGGTGAATAAAGCCTACTGTATGAAATCTCAAGAGAATCGAGGTATCAGGAGAAATGGATTTAAGCTCTGCCCTTTTTCATAACTTTATAGAAGTC
>NW_011888828.1:2265644-2268926 GCF_000151845.1 Pteropus vampyrus
CAATGCTGGGGAAAGTCTCCACATAATGAGGCTGGGAAAAGGCAGAGTCTGTGTCTTATTACATAGAAGCTCAAAATATCAGATAACCAAGCAAAGTTTCTCAATCCTACAATAGCTATAACATGGCTCTAAAACTGCTTACAATCTGACCCCTACTTACCTCTCCAACCGCTTCTCATACCATACTCTCCCCTAACTAGGTGACCAAATGCTTAACTTCATCTACATCTTCAGAATGCACAGTAACTCTTCTCCCTGTCAATTCAACTCTCAGCTTATAGCTTTTTCTGTAGCTGCCCAAGACCTAGGCTAAAAAAAAAGAGCTCATGTAATTTTTCCTGGCACTACTTATGTTTTTCAAATCCTGAAAATATACCTTGCCATAACATTAAAAAAGACTTTATATCTGACAGTCAGCACTTACAGGTGAATGAACATCCGTGGATGTTCATTGCGCAACATTAACAAAAATTTATCCAAAGATTAAAAATTTATCTTAATAATGCAAGAGAAGGCATGCCAGAAATATTATTAATGGGAAAATCTAATTTCTAAAATGCTTAGAAACAAGGTAGAAACTTTTAGAAAGGATATAAAATAATCTGTCTTGGCCTTAAGTAGATTTCTGGAACTGTACAAGGCATTATATCTTCTAAAACACACGTTTAACATTGTCCTTTTAATCTATCACTGAGCAAGTGAAAATAAAGTGGCATAATAATAACAAACTTAAGGTTTTTCTAACTTTTATAAATATACCATTTAAAAAAGTTACTTGAAAATTTGTTTAAAAATACAGTGAAATATTTCACTGGCTACATATATTCAGTAGTATTTTTGTTCTGCTATCAAGTAGTAGTTATTTTTTCTTCTCATTTAAAGGACTAAATTCTAAATTCAGACAATTCTAGACAAAACAGCAGTGAAGAAAGTAAACTGACAGAAGAAGCAAAGCCGCAAATATTCAGCTCTAATTGTTACAGTGATGGCTTCAGACTTATGAAGGCTGCAGGGCTTAGTGAACTAATTACCCATGTCAACAGAGGCCACATTTTGTTCCAATACCAAAAAACACAAATGCTTTCTGTGTCAGATCAAATGACTTAGTTTTTGTTTGCCTACAAAAAGAGAAAGTAAACCTATTAAACTCATAATTCAAATAGTCTTTAAAATTCTCTTCTGTATCAGTAAAAATGACCTTGAAAAAATGGTTAATATATTTATTACAAAGCATTAATTCAACATGATTCAAAAGTATTAGGTGAATAAAGCCTACTGTATGAAATCTCAAGAGAATCGAGGTATCAGGAGAAATGGATTTAAGCTCTGCCCTTTTTCATAACTTTATAGAAGTCACTTACTTCCCTAAGCTTCAATTTCCTCATTTAATAAAAAGAGATTATTAACCTCACCTACGTATCATATATGTACATAATTTATGTACATATTTAACATGTCTGTCTCCCTCCAAAGTGTTTACAACATAAGCCAACTCCTCCTGACACTCAAAATCCTTATATGACCTGAATTATCTTCTTTCCATTATACTTCTTCAGATATCCTATTAAATCAAACTTCACTACTCACACTTAACATATCTCTCAATTTCTTTCTCTATGCCTTTGTTCAAGCAGTGACCATCATCACTCACATACTCAATTCTACCCAATCTATAAGACTCAGCTTAAATGCCACCTTCACTGATATTCCTGGCTGATATTCCTCTGAATTGCTATAATTCTTCATCTGTACCACTCTATAAAGGCATTATTCTTCTACATTTTACTTATTAAAAAATTTCCTCAATTAATCAACATGCATCTTGAGTACAGGATCTGTACTCAATTTACTTTTTAGACCTCTGAGTTACTTCCATAAAAGAAGAATGTGAATAACTGTATATTTTTCTTGGATATTAGAAACTGGTATATGTATTGGTGTTACTACATTAAAGAGCAGACAGAAAGGAAGAATTCAGTTAATAATCCGAGGAAACCCTAATAAATACCTAACACGAACACTGTGCTTTCTTTCCATTTTTGTTTTTAAAAATACAATTTTTTTTGCCTGTTTTTCAAACTTCTTGCTCCTACCTTTAAATAATTTTTTTCCTAATTAGTTTCTTAAATTTACTCTTATTTTCCATTTCCTTTGGGTTCAAATCACAGTTCTTTTCCTCATGTTACCCCTTCCAGGTCTCTGTTGCCTAACCTGTAAAATGAGGAAGAAAAGAAAACCTCAACTGCAAAAGGGTTAGTGTAGCATTAAATGGGATAATATATATAAATCCCAGTATGGTGCCTGGCCCCTAATAGGCTCTCAGTGAATGGTGCCTATTAGGCTATTATTTCTTCTACAGACATAGAAGAAGCATTTTAAACACATTTCGAGGTATAAAGTTTGAATACTAAAAATGTAAAGAACAAAATCTACCTTTATCTTTTCCTGTCAAGACTGGACCAGAGTACAAAGCAAGCCAAGCTCATGTTTTCTTCTTTTTTAATTCAAAAAGAACAACAATAAAACTTTATGTCTTTTAAAAAAACACACATGCAGAAGAAGAAAGCATTTTCAGAGTTACTGATGAGATAGACATTTTAATGGAAACATCACCCTAGGTTCTGCAATGAACTAGCTAAGTGATCATGAGCAAGGCAATTCACCTTAAAAAACCTAAATGAATTTTTCTTGTTCAGGGTTGGCTCAATTTAAAATGCTGGAGTTTCTAATGTTTTGTTTTGCTTTTTAAAGAAATGAAAACTATCACTCAAGTTATTATATTCTATTCCTAAGAAACCAATACTCATATCACTTACACTAGTAGAGTGAGAATTCATTCATTCATCAAATTGACCACGAGTATGTGCCAAGCTCTACTAAGATTAATCTGAATTACTGAAAATGCTGATATATAGAACATTTAAATTCAGAGAATAGCCATAATACATATAGAGCTGTAATATTAAAAGAATTCTTGTAAGTAAATTTGATCCCCAAATGTTTACATTATGGATTTTGAAAAAAGCAGATTTAAGTTAGTAGAATACTAATAAATGGGGAATTTTAAAATCACAAAATAGTTCTAAAGCCTACTCTGGTTAACTGTAAACTCATATGCTTTTATATTTGAGCATAAATTCATATTATACTGACATGCTTGGTCTTTTAAAAAAATTACAATATTCCTATAGACACTGCACATTTAGTTATGGCTAAAAACACAGGGAATACCTAACACAGATTTTATTATTAATTTATAGACAAATTTGAACAATCAATTAC
>NW_011888828.1:2268976-2271580 GCF_000151845.1 Pteropus vampyrus
TTCTATTCCTAAGAAACCAATACTCATATCACTTACACTAGTAGAGTGAGAATTCATTCATTCATCAAATTGACCACGAGTATGTGCCAAGCTCTACTAAGATTAATCTGAATTACTGAAAATGCTGATATATAGAACATTTAAATTCAGAGAATAGCCATAATACATATAGAGCTGTAATATTAAAAGAATTCTTGTAAGTAAATTTGATCCCCAAATGTTTACATTATGGATTTTGAAAAAAGCAGATTTAAGTTAGTAGAATACTAATAAATGGGGAATTTTAAAATCACAAAATAGTTCTAAAGCCTACTCTGGTTAACTGTAAACTCATATGCTTTTATATTTGAGCATAAATTCATATTATACTGACATGCTTGGTCTTTTAAAAAAATTACAATATTCCTATAGACACTGCACATTTAGTTATGGCTAAAAACACAGGGAATACCTAACACAGATTTTATTATTAATTTATAGACAAATTTGAACAATCAATTACTTGGCAGTGGTTTCCATCCAGGCTTAATTCTCTATTGAGCAGGAAGCTTCTAGTTTAGCATCTTTCTGAGTGACATTCACATAGACAAAACCCACAGTGGTAAACCATAAAGAGCATACTTTCATTTATTATTATGAATCCCATCGTTGGCTCGGCTGCCAGTATTTACTTTAGTTCGCATGCACAAACTTCCTCTGATCATCTCTCAACAGTATAGATTCAGAGATCTAACCATACAAAATCAAATCCATGAGTTAAGATACATAATTCCCTAGTTTCTCAGAACTGAATATAACTATAACACTGCTTTGATAAATGGTAAACAGCCAAACTATTTTAAATCACAAAGAATCCTGAATCCTCCACAGATAGTACAATGTTTTCCCCAACAGAACCCATCTTTGTCCTTTGGACTAAGAATGTTATCTAAATCCTCTGTTAAAGCTTGTTGCACAGACTCACAGTGTCTTGGCTTGATTGAGGAAATACTGTGTCTAGCATTATGCTAGATACACAGATGGCAAACTGGTTCAGAAACATTGCAACTGGAGTTCCGGCCTTGCCAATTCCTAAAAGTCGGTTACTACCTCTCCAAAAGTTAAATATATTTGACAAATGGAGACTATAATAGTCGTTCTATTTACCTAACTGAATTACACCAAATTGTTCTAAGGACCAAGGTGGGCCAACACAAAAGTGTTACTTTGTAAATCTTTAAGCATTATAAATATGAGAGGTATTACTAGTTTTCAGTATTCAAAAAACATCTGGTGGCTTGATTCAATATCAAATTAACTTCTAAATATATTTCTCTTTATTCTAATGAACTACAACATGGTTCTTACGTGGTCTATATTAAAATTACCTGCAGAACTTCCAAAAAGAAAAAAAAATGCACATGGCCCCATGTTTTTATCACTGTAGATTCAGCGAGTCTGAAGTGAAGTCCAGAACTCGGTATTAAAAACAAACGAACAAAAAAACTCTACACTTGGATCTGATGCACACCTAACTGTAGAGAGAGCATATGGGAGTACATGAGATCAAATGTGAATCCATTACCACTATTATTTCAAAAGAAACCTCAATTCATATTTAAACTATAAACTATAGCGTGACCCCAACTTTTATGATCATTTTTATGTGAAAAGGCAAATGGTAACTTACTTCCTGTTATGAAGGAGTCGCTCTCCTCCTACTCCTTTCCTGTGTCTATGTACGTAAAAGAGTTTACTTAGAATGGCACATGTTTAGACTCACTCAATTTGTACGGTCTAAAACTTTGATTGAGATGAGCTGACTTCAAATCACAGTAAAAATACCACCCAATCACCTCAGAATTAGACTTGACCTCTTCTGTGGCTGGTTTAGACGCATCAAGAGTAGTAGTATCATTGCTGCAGTCAGACATACCTAAAAGTAAAATGTGTTAAGCACACATTAAATAATTTAGTTAAGAGCTGTTCTAGTTCATTAGAATAAAGAGAAATATATTAAGAAGTTAATTTACATTGAAGTCAAATGACTAGATGTTTTTTGAATACCTAATACTAGTAATATCTCACACCATACACAAGAACGAACTCCAAATGGATTAGAAATCTAGATGTAAAAAATAAAACCATGTAAAAGAAAACATGGATTGAACTGCGCTTTAAACTTGATGTGTAGAAAGGCTTTCTAATTCTAGGAATCCAAAGACAATTAAAAATTTTGATAAATGTGACTAAATAAGAATGTTTAAAAACTGTACAACATGAACACTACAAAGACGAAAGAAAACTAATAAGCTAGGAAAAATATTCACAATATATGCCACAATGGGCTCATATCCCTAATATATAACAAACTCTTAAAAGCAAAGGGAAAAAAGAACAAAACCAGAAAGTTTAAAAAAAAAAAAAAAGAAAGAAGACATAAACAGACAATAACAAAAAGGCATTAAAATGGCAATCCAAAATATAAAAAATGCTCAAATTCACTCACAATTAGAAAAATCCAAGTTAAAACAACACTGATATACTGGCAAAAAAACAGACTGGCAAAAAAAATTTAATATAACAAAACATCCTGTTAATGAGGATGTGAAAAAACAGGCACTC
>NW_011888828.1:2272444-2299313 GCF_000151845.1 Pteropus vampyrus
AAATAAATAGAATGTAGATACTGAGAACTAGGTTTTTCACTGTTATAAACAAAAAAAGAAGAAATGCTAAAATAAAATCTATGGTGCCAGACTGGAATCAGTTAATCAGTTTAAACTCATGGTTTTTAGTGTGTGCGTGCGTGTGTGTATTATATACACACATATATGTATGGGTATGTACAGGTTTCCCAGCTTTGTTCATTGAGAGGGCCTAGAAGAAGTGATACCCAGCAATAATGCTCAGATCCTGGTCTCTAAACACCATTCTCCAATCAAAGGAACCACCACTTAAGGAGAAACAGCTGATTGTAAAGCTGAGGCAGAGAAATACAAGATGAGTCTGGAACATTTTCTTGTGTCAAAAAGGAAGGAAAATTTCAAAAAAAAAAAGGGGGGGAGCTTGTCAAAAGAACACAGGAGTCAACATAAAGGAGTCCCTAATAGCCAAGGCTGAAACAAATCGAGCAACAAAATAAATGATAGCACTGGATTTAAACCCATAAAATAAAGCAAATATTAATGAGCCCATACTGATATAAATAATCAAGTAAATGAGAGTAAAGAGACAATTCTGCTTCACAACAAAATCTCAATTACGAAACATAAAAAGAGGCAAAGAGCATCACCATCAGGCAAACATCACAGTAATAAATGTTGCAGCCAAGATCTACTGATGAACACTAAAATTAGAGGTTAAAGTTTGAGGACAAGTAGGATTTACATAATCTCCAAGCATCTCCCACAAAGTACTTATCTACTAGAAAGAGAAAGATAGTAAGTAAAGATAATCACAGCTCACAGTGAAGAAATGCAACAGAGCCAGCTTAACTAAGTGATAGTAATCACCAGTAGGAAGACATATGATGTCATAATCCCACTGATACACAACACTGAGAAGGACACATCAGAAGGAGGCAATCTTCTATACTGAGGAAAGAATGAAAGGAGGAAGGAACCATGGAGAGCGAAGAGTGGAATGGAAAACGGAAGAAAGTTAAGGCAGTTCATTTTTGCTGTTTTCTACTTTCTTGTGAAATAGGAGTTATCATCTGCTCCCCTGGATTAAACAGTACCACCACTTAGGAAAATGTATCATCATCATCCAGATCAAGAAAAGATCAAGTAATCCCTAGCAGACAGAGAAATACAGAATCAAATTTCTGAGAATTACAGAGATAAGTACTAAATTTGTGTTTCACTCATTCTTTAAAGGCTCTGACCTTTTTACATTTATTTTTTAAAAGTTTGTTGTTTTTAACTTTGATAACATACATGAGTAATGACAAGATTTAAAAAGTTAATGACTTGTTATTTGTGCTGTTTAAAATGTTTTCTGATCTTTGCATAAATTCACAGTTATCTTTAAAAAACTGTCTTCAAAACAGAATGATAAATTACTATTACAAACTACCACTAATGGTCAGGCCATTCAGGTGGGTTTATATAGGAGGCCAAAAACGCCTTAAGTCATCTCTGAGACTCTACCTTAAATCAGCCGGAGGTATTCCTTGACTGATGAGTGCAAGAACTAACGACCTATAAAGTGAATTACTAATTAGCACTTATAAAAAAATGCATAAGTAATAAATAATATCACCTGAAGTTTATAATTCATCCTACTGTTTGGAGCTGTTTTTATTTTATGATCAAAATCACATTCTCATTTCTACAAACTGAACAAACTAGATCTACCCAAAGGGAAACTATATAAGAACTTTAACCATAATTTAATGAAGGAGTATTCTATACCCCACAACTCTTAAATGCATTCAGGATCTTCCTAGGACCCAGGGAAAAGAAGGCAAGAGGTACTCGATTTGCCAGGATCTTGGAACATAAGAGAAACATATCGCTCCATGAGTACTAGAAAACAAATTGTATTTAGTCTCCATGATGCCAATGAGTTAAACACTCAGAAGTTTAATACTAAAAGATCTAGGTATGGGATTAACTTTGATGAACAGAAATCATGAGTTTTTCAAATTAAGGGACCCACATATCACAGAGGGTCTGAAATGGTATGCTCAAGGCACCTGAAGGCAGATATAAACAGGTCAGACATAAATAGGATAAACACAGTACATCATACTGGAATGACAATTTACACTCCCTTATTAAAATAAGCATGGTATTATGGAATCTAAAGCAAAATTAACTTAAATAAAATGATACACATATGTCTTCTAAGAAATAACTTGAATTTTTTGATGAAATATATGAATTTCCAAAGAAATATCTGAAGGGTTATTCTTTCTGGGTACTTCAGTAAAAAAGCTGGAGAAGCATCATAAATATGATATATGGGACCAAGGAGTTCTGACTGTCAAGGACAATGCCAACGCAGTAAATAAAGAAATCTTAAGGCAAAAGGTAGCAAAACTTGGGCTTGCTTTGAGCTGAACTTGCTTAGTTTCTTTAGACTGTTACATCATTGATATTAGATACTGGTTAGCAGGCTAAAGATTAAAGAAAGTGGCTCTATTTCTTTCATTCCATTGGAATATGTCTATCTTTTCTCACTCATGAATAAACAGGAAGAGACTGGTAAGATTTGTTTTAATTTTACAATTCAATATTAATTTTCAAGTTGAACTGACTTGTTTACGATAAAATATCTAGAGTTAAAACACACAGTGACTACATTAAGTAACTATATATGTTTAGATTTGAAAAATGATACCCAAAATACAGAAGTTTTCAGGTTTAGTTAAAACTTAAAATAATTTTGTTTTTTATGACGGTAGTTGTCTTTAAATAGGAAAGCCTTTCTCCCTGCTGTCCAATGCAAATGATATTGAACTGAAAATGGTTTGCAAAACAGTAAGTTCAAAGTACATTACATTTCGTTTCATAAGTAGAATAACCAAATAAAAAGAAATAAGATAATAAAGAATCATTTACATTATGCTTCTGTCTTTATGTCAACAACTGCCTGGTATCTGCAAAAGCTATTTTGCTAGACACCTATAAGTCCTTTTAAATAGTGATATATTGAGTTCAGGTTGCTCATTATGATAAACACATTAGTCTAGATAATTCAAAAGTAGAAAGCTTTAGCAAAACACACATAATTCTCAATTATATGTAGTAATAGGAAACAATTTAAAAATCAACCTAACAGATATTTACCTATTCCCATCCCCACCATCATTAACTGAAGAAATCTTTTTATTTTCCCCACCAGTTTGTGTTACAGAGAAACTAATGAGAAGTAAAATGATAAGACTCTAAAAACTAAATTACTCCCCAAAAGAAAACTAGCTGTAAATAAACTCTGAATTATTCGGTGTACTGTGGCCTCATTCTTCATAGATGGCTACCTAAATTTAAGGACATGAGCAGTGAAGCGAACCAAGAGAATTGGAGAGTTACTTTAATTCTGTTACTAAATTCCCAAAACTATCTAAAACAAACACTTCAATACTCACAGGTAATTTTTTTCAATAGAAAAAGCTTTATTCTTTAATCTATTCTTAGATTAAAGAATAAAGCTTAATATAAATAGATAGATATCGAAATATTTGTAGATATGTACATTCATGAGTTAGTTTATACTTCCTAGAAGCAACCACAGCAATAATAAGCACATATACCCAGATCTTGGTTTCTAATACTAATCTTCAATAAAAGGAACCAGCACTCCTTGGAGAACTGGCAGATTCTAGGACTGGGGCAGGAAATATACAAGATGAGCCTGGACCATCTTGTAGTGCCAGAAAGTAAGAAGGTGCTTAAAAAAAATAAAACAACAATAAAAAACTCACAAGGATGGGGATATGTCAAAGGAATATAGGAATCAACTGAAAGAGCTCCCAATGGTCAAAGATGAAACAATCTGACCAACAAAATAAGTAAAGTATTTTAACTCAAAGTGTAAAATAAATATCCATGAGTCGCTATTGATATATATATAAATGACTGAATAAATTAATAAGTGGCAGGCAAGAGGCAAATCTTCCTTGCAGAAGTCAAAATATTCTCCACTGTTAAGGAGGTGGAACATAACTTCTCACTCCTTAAGTGTGTGCCTCTCATAGTGACTTTCTTCTAAAATGTACAGTGTGAAAAAATAGGAGGGGAAAAAGATAACTTTACAATGCATACACCTGACAAACACTATCTCAAGCCATGAAGGTCAACATCAACAGTGGTAAGGCATACTGACAGTATTTACTTTTGATATGATGAGAATGGCACTTTACCTCTGTGGTCTTCCTCCCAAAAACACATTGTCCAGTTTCATCATGAGAAAACCATCTGACAAATCCCAATTGAGGGACAGTCTACAAAATACCTGACCAATAATCCTCAAAACTATAAATATGTCATCAAAAACAAGGCATATAGGAAACTAAGAGGACACATGACAACTAAATCCTGGATGGGATCCTAGAAATATAAACATCAGGAGAAAACTGAGGCAATCTGAACACATGTTAATTAATAATAATGTATGAATATCAATTCATGAATTGTGACAAATGTACCACACCAACATAATACGTTAATAATAGAGGGATATACAAGAATCTCTATGCTATCTCTGTAATAATTCTGCAAATCCAATATTGTTTTAAAATATGAGTTTATTAAAAAATAATCTAAGAATACTATGTTATATTTTATAATTATTATTTTCAATAATTAATAATATAAAATTATATCATTAAAATGTTTTCATGTACTTGGGAAAACAGTATAACTGGAAGTTTAACTACTATTATTTTAACTACTGTATTTATAAATATTAATATTAAAAATCCTATATTGCAAAAATCCATGAACTGAAATCTTTAATAACATCAACTTTGTAATTCAATCAATATTTAGGTGTGAGGCACTCAGCTAGGTCTTAGGGATTCAATAATGAGCCAAAAAAAAAAAAAAGATGTGGTCCTCATCTTCACAGCGTTTCGGAGGCAGTGGAAGAAAAAAATAATCCCACGATCGCAAATAAATGCAAATGGCAACTGTTGTGAATGTATGATGTTACTACCTACTCTGGGAGATTAAAAGTATTCTCTAAGGAAGCAAAACCTCAGTTCAGGTACGAAGGATGGCTAGGAGCTAACAAGTGCGGTAAAAGTAAAGAAAGAGTGGTCCAGACAAGGAGAAAAGCATATGCGAGGAAAGGCCTGTAATGGCAAGGAGCAAGACAAGTACAAAGGACCAAAAGAAGGTCAGCTTGGTGAAGAGGAGAATTAAGCAGAACATGGTAAAAGATGAGGCTAGAGGGCTAAGTTAAGCATTGTTAAGGAGTTTCATTTCCACCCTAGAAGCAATGGAAAGTAATAAAAAGATGGAGGAGGAAGTGGCAGGGAATGATAATCAGATGTGCATTTCAAAATAAGTCACTGTGCCTTCAAGATGGATAATGGGTTAGAGAGGGATGGATAATACAAGTGGGCAGACAAGAATGGAGGCTACTACAGAAATTTCAGGCAAGATGATGGTAACAAACTAAAACGGTAGCGGTGGAAATGGCAAGAAGTAGACAGATTCAAGAGATACTTAAAAAGTAAGATTAATAGAACTTGACAGACTGGATGTGTCAGGGACAGGAGTTATTAAGAATCACGCCTAGTTTTCTGAATTTTACAGCTGGAAAGATAATGAGGTCATTCATTGAAATAAGGAACAAAGAAAGAAGGCCAACATTTTGGGGGAGGTTGTGGGGAATAAGGGGTGAAATCAGTTTAGTTTTAGACATACTATATTTGAGATACCTTTAACATATTCAAGAGACAGTGCCAACTAGGAAAGCAAAATACACAGGTCTAGAGCTCCAAGGAAATAGAAAACACTCATGTTCTTAGAAAAGCTGACATCCTAGAAAGACAGCTAACTATAATCCCCAAATACCCAAGAAAAACATTAGACTTTGACCATCTGAATTTAGTTAAAACAAAAAGCGGAGAGAGGCCATGGCCATAATCTTTTCAGCTAAAACAAAAACTGGGCACTGTGGGGAGACAAAAATTTTTTAAATCTTGGTTCAATAGTATATAGTAATTATGTCACTAATCACATATTTTAAAGTTTAAGCAGGACTGGCCAATGTTGTTGGAAATGTTTTATAGCTGCACTGTCCAATGAAGTAACTACTAGACACATGTGGCTACTGAGTACTTGAAATGTGCCTGGTGTGACGACCAAGGAAATGATTTTTAAATCCTATTTTTAACTAATTTAAATAGCCACATGTGGCCAGTGGCTACAGTATTATTGCAGGTATAGAGCTTCCTCAGGTATTTCACCTAACCCCCAACAACTACCTTGTGAATTCACTGGGAGTGGGTGTGGGAACAGAGGGATTAGAGAAGTAGAAGTTACCAATCCATCTGCTTATTATATTATTTGAATTTATATTATTTGAATATATTGCTTGTATAATTTAAAATAATTTTAATTTTAAAAGTAATTAATATATCATACAGAAAAATTAGGAAATATGGAAAGAAAATAAAAATAATCTGTAAGCTTACCTTTAAGAAATAATCTACAATTAACATTAACCATATATAGCACCATTTAGTCGTACCTGTAGCAGCAATGACCCGTTACTCTCTTCGAATTTTAGCCCGTTTCTCTTCTACTCCACACCCATTCTCAAATACCCCGGAAATCCCAATAGACAGCCATCATTTCTAGAACTCTATCTCAAAACTGCTAAAAATAAACATTTAATAGTCTACTTGCCTATCTCCCTTTCACCACTGTCATCGTCACCCTCTTGCCACTAATGTCATACACTCTATGGAATCCAATCTCTACCTGCGATGTTGTTAAATCATTTAGTCGCTATGGTGAAAAGAGTACAAGCTTTGGAGTCAAGCAACTTTGGTTATGGGTCTTGTGGTTCTCCTGTTACTACTTGGGTGACCTTGAGCTAATTATTCCTGCTGGTTTCTATACCTGTTTCTTCAACTGCTAACAGAAAATAACAATTTCTAACACACAGGTAGCATTTATAAAGTGCCTAGCCAGAGGAGCACTCGATAAATGGACTTCTATGTGCCTAAAGCTGCCTCAGATGCTGAAGGAAGCATTCTGAAATATAACACATAGGGTCCTGGCCATCCTGGAGGTCACATGCCACTGGTTTAACACTTAAGGATTCTTTCCACCTAGGATTTGAATTCCCGACCCATCACTTATTAGGTATGTGACCTCATACAAAGCACTTTATCTAAAATCTCAATTTCTTCATTTCTAACATGGTGATGTTATCAGCTCTACCTACTTGACATGACTGGGGTAAAAATAAAATGAGAATATATGTGAAAGTGCTTTGCAAATTACTATATGCTAAATAAACAGAAGGTACTAAACAAAGAACAACATATTCCTCTTCTCTAGAGCAAAGCTTTCCAACTAGTGCACCAAGAATGGATTATAGATCTGCTGAAATATTAATGCCGCCACCCTACCCTCTCTCAGCCTTCAGGAAGCCAGGGAGGGCTTGGTAATAGTCCATCATACAAATACAACCACTTTCCGTGTGTGCCTTGATACAGAAAAGTTTGGAAAACTTGCTTTAAAACACTATCTCATGCTAGCAGTAACGAGTTGGCCAACTTACTCCCTCCTCTGGATGATTTAGGTCTCACCATCAACTCTGCTGGTCTTACGCTCTTGCTCCAAAGACAGTGTGTCTGTCAGTTACCCAAAGGATCAAAGGGGATCAAGCCTGAACATCAAAGAGCTGCTAGCTCAATGCTATCACAGATATACAAAAATGAAACACAATAAAACCCCTTTAGTGATAATATGGCAAAATATTGCCATATTTTTACAAAAGATTTGAGCAATTTCCAGCAACATCTGCCTATAACCATCCTAAGACAAAGGTTTAGAAGTGATGGGGGAGAGGGGAATGGAGGGAAGAAAGAGAAAAACATATGTATACTTTTATCTTGTAGAGAAAAGCTGAAAATCTGCAAGAGCTATTGAGTGGCTTCCATGACTGCCTAAAGTTAGTAGAGACCCAAGATAACGAGATCATTTCAGATTCTTTTGTTTTATATATTTTTTTATACATCTGAGAACTAATGCTTGTGTACATGTGACTTTTAGATTGCCATGGTTCCTAATTTATTATCTTCCATATTATGTGGAAGTACATATATTTTTTCATCTATAGTCATATTATCTTAAATTCTCTGTTGAATTTACTCCTTCTTCCATCCTGAATTTATTCCTTACTCCACCCCAAATTTATCATTCTGGAACGTATGCATACATCCAGATTCTCACAATGACGAGTATATTATTTAAAACCTTTATTTTCATATTTTCCACTCCTCGTATCTCATAACACACATACACACCCTACATACATACAGATTTATAACCATTCCCATAGGAAAATTCTATTAATAACGCTCCAAATTTCCTTCCTTTCCTACTTTTCAATATGACATTCAACGAGGTGTTCCATTGAAGATTAATAAAGGAAAACATCTTCTTAATGTCTGATTAAAAAGTCAGGTGAGATACCCCAACTCATGCCAAAAAAGATGTAAAGGAAATATGGTAGAAGCAGTCCAGAGGAGTAGCTAGGAGCTCAGAGTGGAGTCAGGCAACCTAGGTTCAATCCTGGCTCCACCAGTATAATTCTGAACAGGTTCCTTTAGCTTCAGTTAATCATTTAGTTTCTTCATCTGTAAAAATGGGGATTTCAGCTACCTTAAGGTTGCTGAGATGATTAAATGAAGTAATCGTGTACAGCACTTAGCATAATACCTGGTACACAGTAAGCAATAGAATGTTAATTGTTGTTATGGTGTTAGATATAATCTATCTTCTGACTTTGTCATTACATTAGAAGGAAACCAATTTAGCATAATCTACACCTTATAACGTTATGCTTTGTGATCCTCCAAGTAAGGATGCTAGACAGAAGAAACTGGTTATTCTCTATGGATTCTGATGAGCTGTATAGGTCTCTTCGAATTCTAACATTTTATGAAACAAGTGTCAAACATTTAGAATTTCAATCCTTGATGAACAAACACTTCACAACCAAATCAGTAAATTCAAATATGCACTCTAAATCTATATAAAGTTTGGAAGGTTACTAACTTATTCACAAGAGAGAACAATTATTAATATACCTAATATAGAATGGAGAGAAAGGGGATTTCAAGATAAGAAGCAATATAAAGCTTATGGACCACACTACTGAAACATCTTATTTGCCCTTTCTAGCAAAGCAAAAGCCCAGAGTAGATGCCTCAAGTGAAAAACAAGAAAATGAAAGCAAAGTACAACCAGAATTTAAATATTTTATACTGAACTATACCTAGCAGGTTGGTGATATTTAATATGTATTTAAAAAGTAATAAACATAGTAAATTATAAATCCTGGATCTTCACGGCATTGGCCACAAACAGCTATCTCTAAAAAGAAACCACAAAACCACAAATCAGGAACTAAAGCAGGCACTCATTTCCTTCTCTAGGTGTAGGAAGGAACTTAGAAACACCAACATTTTGAAGTAGTTGGAAAGATTTCAGTATAAAGCTAGAATCTCTGCATTCTACTCTACCCAAACAAGCTATTTATAATTTGAAAAAAGTTTTCATCTACTTCAATAAGACACTAAGATGTGGTTTTTTATATATATATATGTATTATATATCTCCTTTGAGGTTGATAAAAAGAATGGACTTCCCCCGACCCCCCAAAACTTTGCACATAATTTTAGGGTTGGGGATAAGTCACAGATCCCATAAACGATGGACCCCAAGACATAACCCAGAATTAAGATAATTTAACAATTTAAATTAACCCCCCAAAACTTTGCACATAATTTTAGGGTTGGGGATAAGTCACAGATCCCATAAACGATGGACCCCAAGACATAACCCAGAATTAAGATAATATAACAATTTAAAAGAGAAACTGAGGCATAGATTTTAATCTAGAAAATAAAACAAGATTAGAAATGTCTTCTATTTTCTCAGATAATGAGTGTTAGACATGGAGGTTGGACGAGGCTGTTAGTCATGTTGAGCAAGGAAAACAAACAGGAAAAACGGAAAAGTGGAATTAAAACAGTACTAGCATATAGTGTGTTGTAATCACTCTCAGATAGCAGCAATGAAATGGCCAATTCCTGCAGCCTTAACACAGGACTGGTTCAAGGGAACCAATTCTGGTGCATAGTTCCATGCCAATGAACTTAATTAAACGGCAAACGTGAACACACCCTTGCATGTGAAAGCACAAATTTGTGGAAAGTCTTGCAAATCTTCCATTTTTCTTGATCAAATAAGAGCCAAGTTAGAGAAATAATATACTTTAGGAGAAAACTAAGGGAGGGAAACAGAAATCCTAAAAGGTGATGGCTAAAGAATTTGCAGGAAGTGAAAACTACAAACGTTTTTAGATCAAAGGGCTCAAGAGGGAGAAAACAAAACACAGGAAGTAATAATAAAATAAAAGGAAAAAGCATCCAGGAACTGTTCTTAAAACAAACAAACAAACAAAAACCCTCTTTCCTTTTCCTAGACACGTAAACAGTAGTAACTTGGCAAAGAGGAACCTACGAGAAGACGACAGCACAACTTCCTTCCCAAACTCCAGCACTCCTTGGACGTCCCCACAAGCACACTCAGGCTTGGGACATTTCATAAGCAAGACTCCTCCCTGCACCACTGCCCGATGAATCTCTCGGAGGGACTATCACTATCTCTCACTATCTCTCTTCCTCTCACTGCGGGAAAGAGGAAATGAAGGATGCAGGGAAAGGAGAGCAATAAAGGCTGGACACAAAACCTGAAGGTCCGAGACAGTCGAAAAGGACTTGGATCCTGTAACTCCTTTTCCCACCCAATGCAGGAAAAGAAGGGTACCGCCCTGAAAAGGGGACATACTCAGGGGGATAGGAAAAACGAAGGGACAGAAACCAAAGGCCGAATACTTGGGCAGATGTGCCACAGACCAAGGATAAAAGTGCCATGTGAAAGTACGGAATCCCAAAGGAACGTGTCCACTACCGCCAACCACCTCAGATTAGTCTCTCCCGGCCTCTTCCCAGGTGGGCCAGCTCCGCTCTCACCTGTCGCCTGGGAAGCCGGCAGCTCTCACGTCGAGGATTATCCTTGCCGCAGCTCTGGAATCGTCTCAAAGCTAAGAAATAAGCGGAAACGCGACCTGGGACTTTTCCTTCTTCCCCTCCCCCACGGACCTCGGCTCCTCGGGGGCGGGAATCAACTGCAGCTGTCACAGCCTCACAATGACCAACCGCCGAGGGCACAGACCGGCGGCCTCCCAAGCCGGCCTACGACACCAACACAGAAAGCAGCGGAGACGGAAGTGAGGAGACCGGAAGTAGCGCTGTCTGTGGCCCTGGATGGCCTCTCTCTCTCTCAATCGCGCCCGGCCCAGCCACGTCTCTATGGTGCCAGCGCACCTCCCACGAGGCCTCCCCACCCATCTCCGGGAGGCCGGCCCCTCCCCTCCGCTGCGGCCCTAGCAACCACATCCGGGGCTCCGCCGGTGCCGTTGCCCGGGTAATTTACTGACAGCCGCGGAATCACAGAGGGGTGTGTGCGAGGTTTCCGACACACCCGCCAGAGCTGGGAGCTTGCGGAAGGGCGCGCGGGCCTGATCTTGAGTGGTCGGAGGTCTCCAGGAGTCCCCAGCATCCCTTCTTTCTCATTCACTCACCCCAGCCTCACGCGTTAGGCGTCCCCCCGACAGACGGTGAGCCGGTGGCGGGTGGGTGGAGGTGGACGTAGCTCACCGCCACGCATGTCACCGGAGAGCCAAAGCTTTCTCAGCTGCGGGAGAGCACGGAGGTTATTCCAGCCCCTCGCGGGATGGGAGGGTGGAGGGAATGCGCAGCTAAGGGAGCAAACGGGATGCGGGCGCCTTGTCCTTGCTCCCTCAGTGCCTGGAGAGCCCCCTTCCGCCTACGTCACTCGCGCCCACCCCCTTCAGGAAGACCAGACCCCCACGCCCAGCATCCCTGCATTCTTGTTACTTGCTCTGTCTTTGTGATCACTTTCTGCTCTGCTCGCCCACTGACAGTGGATCCCCGATACTTTTCTTTCGTGCTCCTCTTTCTTTATCCAGACAACTGATTTCTGCTTTCTTTGCTCGCCCCGTTATTAAGTAGATCGCTGCCCTGTCTACAGAAACCGCTGAACAATTTCTTCTCTCAGAGTCCTTTGAAGTTTCCTAAGTTGGGACCCAAACCTGTCCTTCGGGTACTCTCCCTAGCCCCAGCACTGAATGGAGAGAATGTATGGCTCAGCAGTGGTGCTAGACATACCTGAAGCTCATTTACATACGGTACAGACAGTTAATCCATCCACACACGTTTCACTTCAAAGTTCTGGACTGCTTTTCTTTTGACAGCCGTGGATGCTCATTTTTACCGCCATTTCACGTACAGAAATATGAAGGGTGACTGAACTCCGTGGAATTTACCCTCTTTTAGACCGTACTTCTCACTTGCCTTTACTTGTCACATTAGTTGACATTTTTAATACATAAGTGCCCAAAGGCAGAACTCTGCCTCTACAAATTTCTAGGGAGTTTCAGCCCAGTGAACAGTATATCCCTGTATATATATCTTCCCCATACACGTAAATAGTAAATATCTATGACACCACGAATGTTAAAAAAGTGAAATAACAATATATTTATTGTCTGAGATCTCCAGGAAATCTCCTCTGACAAAAACAGTACTGAAATCCCCAGACATAAATTTGTGTATAAAGGGCCCTTAATGGCTCTATCCTTAAAAGAAAAGAGCATACGCATATGCCAATTCACTCAGACTGTTCAGTTCTATAGCTTACTGTGGACTTTTCTGTTCAAAGCCATCCTGTTAGTCTTCTCAATTATAAGAAAACGATCCCAATTAACGTAATTACTGCTCTTATTGTATAGGAACAGAATGGAATTTAGTAACTAAGTACAAGTGTTATTCTTAGAATTTCAAAAAGGTGGCTAGGAGGAGGTGCTTGGCAGTGCTCAGTGGTGCTTGAATGTGTACCTAACTGAGCTGGCTGGTGCCTTAAGGATTCCTGCTAGCTGTCTTGAGTTTGGAAATGCGTAGCTGCACTACAGTTAGTCTAACTATTAGTCTGTTAGATTCAAGTGTTTTTTATATTAGGAAGTGGACACTTACTTTAATTATTTGTCCTTAGCTGAATGGTTTCCTTAGAAGCAGCTGATGATTCTGATAGAGATTCTGATGGACTTGGAACCACTTGGAACTAATACTAACTTCGGCTTGGTGAAGGTGCTAGTAATCTTTTTAGGTACTTTTTAGTCGTGTGATTCTGGTACTGTACATGGTCAGTCTTCACACACAGTGTTATGCTGTGCAAGGCTGTGCACAGGATTAATCTCCCCGTGATTTCTGCTGCCCCAAGGGAAATTAGAATGTAAATTGGCTAGAAGAAAACACTGGAAATGACTTCGATTGGTGGTGGAAAACAGTGAAATTCTATGCACTTAGGGAAAAGCGAAGCAGTAACAGGTATTCTTTGGATTTGGAGAACATTTTTCATATTAACTAAAAGATCTTATTTTAAACCTAACCCTGCTTAGATGAAGACTTTTTTATCTTCTCTCCCTGCGTCCCTCCCTCTCTTTTCCCTCTTCCTCTCCCTCCATCCCTCCTTTTTCTTTTTCTTTCCTTCCTTCCTTCTTTCCTTTCTTCCTTCTCTAGAACTTGGGGAATTCTGTGGCCCATTCTTTTTAGGAAGAATAGACAATAACTACTTTTCTCTCAGTTGGCAATTATGTTTGGAGAGGTAAGAAAAAAGGACTAGCCGCTTATCATATGTGCTTATGACAAGGAGATTTTCTACTCGTTTACCTTTGCATTATTATTGGCTATTATTCAGCTTTCAAAAAAATCAGGTACCATTTATTCATTTGGCTTGTAGGGAACTTTGGTAGCCTGTCTTTCATTTATAGAGCAGGAAGGAACAGAGGCAACAGGTTAAAGGACATTGTTAATACTCCTTTCTGAATGAAGTAAATATGCTTGCGCCCTTTTCTCTTTGCCTTAGCTGTGGAATACTGTATACTTCTTATCTATATTATTTCCTCAAGAGAAAGAGGAAGCTGCTACCTTCAGAGCTTTTCTAGGGGAGTTCTGGTAATATCGCAATAATTTCATCACTCTTTATCAACAGCTCCCTTTTCATGGAGAGAGATTTAGTTACTGATTGCACAGTGTAATTCTCTGGAAACAAATTCTTGATTAGAAGATACTGATTAATGGGTCACTCAAAGAAGCCCATGAATAGTAGAATGAGTAAAACATAAGAGTAGAAATTGTTTCAACTACAAAGAGAAAAAACTGAACTTATTCATAATTTCATTACTTAGAGTTAACATTCAACATTTTGGTTAATGTCTTTTTTCTATGCATATATATTTTTTCTTCGTTCATTTAACAAATTGTTATTGAGAACCTTCTGTCTGCTGAGCACTAAGCACTGCAGGAAGAGCCATGAGCCTCTGGCCTCATGCAACTTTCAGTACATGTTGTATTTGTTGGCATACAATTTTGTATTTTGCTTTTTTCACTTAATATATTATGGAATTTTTCTCATCATTAAATAGTCTCCTTTTGTGACTCAGTAGTATTTTAGCATACAGATTTTCTTTAATTTATTTACCTAATACATTTGGTTACACATTTAAGTTATTTCCAGTTTTGTCTATAATTACGAAACGATAATATGAGGAATAGTCTAGTGTGGTAGAATTCCAAAATGACTTCCAATGACCCTCACCTTATATAATTCCCTCCCCTGTGAACATGACAGGATGTCATTCCCATGTTTATGTTATATTATGTGCAAAAAAGATTTCGCAGACGTAATTAAGGTTAGTAATCAGTTGACTTTGAGTTAAAAGAGATCATCTGAGTGAGCCTGAAATCAGCCTTTTAAGAACTGAGAGTTTTTTCCTGTTGGTGGCAGCAGAGGAAGTCAGAGAGATTGGAAATGTGAGAGAGGAAGGTTCTCTATTGCTGAAATGAAGAGAGCCACGGGCAAGCACCTGATGTAGGCCTCCAGGAGCTGAGAGCATCTCTGCTGACAGCCAGCAAAAAAGCAGGAACCTCAGTCCTTCATCCCAAGGAGCTAAATTCTGTAAATAACCTGAATGAGCTCAGACGCTGATTCTTCCCCAGAGCCTTTAGATAAGAGTCCCGCTTGACTGACATCTTGATTTCTGCCTTGTGAGACCCTAAGCAGAGGACCCAGTTGAACCCACTTGAACTTCTTTTTTTAAAATAATTTTTTATTTTTCAATTCTAGTTGACATACAATAGTGTATTAGTTTCAGGTGTATAACATAGTGATTAGACATTTGTATAACTTATAAAGTGATCACCCCAAGAAATCTAGTACCCATCTGACACCATACATAGTCATTATGATATTATTGACTATATTTTTTATGCTATACTTTATATCTGCATGACTATTTTGTAACTGCTAATTTGTGGTTATTAATCCCTTCCCCTTTTTCACCTACCCCTCCAAATGCCCCCACCCCCCATCTGGCAACCATCAAAATGTGCTCTGTATCAATGAGTTTGTTTCTATTTTGTTTGTTCATTTCTTTTGTTCTTAAATTACACATACCACCTGCACTTCTGACCTACAGAACTGTGGGATAATAAATGGCTGTTGTTTTAAGCCACTAAACGTGTGGTAATTTGTTCGGCAGCAATAGAAAACAAATACATTTGTAAGCTAGATTTTTATATTTATAATTATTCTTTTGGGATAATACCCTACATATGGCATTGCTGGATAAAAGTTATGTACATGTTTAAGGTTTTTGTATCATAGTGCTAATTTGCCCTCTGTAAGCTTTGTACCAATTTATGTGCCTCCTGGTAACCTATGTTACTGCTTTCTGGCAAACACTAGATATTACCATTCTGATAGGCAAACACTAGATATTACCATTCTGATAGGCAAACACTAGATATTACTATTTTGATAGGCAAAAACAAAAAACAAAAAGGTATCTCTTGTTTTGAAAAGAGATTTACATTTATTTTAGTACCAGTAGAGTTGACCATTGTTTTCTTTATTTGGGGTTCAGTTGGTCAGTCTTTTTTAGAGAACGCCTGTTTTTATTCTCTTCACATAGAGGAAATAGTCCCTAACATGTAGTACAGAATTTCTCTGCTGTAATATTTTCAAGGGGTAGAATGATTTATGAGCTTAATTGAGAGAATGCGTACTTCTGAGAAATATTAGCTGTGCCATGCCTTCATATATGTATGTATGTATATGCCAGACCTTACACAAAGGGAAAATGAAAGTGTCAGCTTCGTTGATTTAAGCAGTAAGTGCTTTTTCTTCTCTAGAAAAAAAAGTCTAGATTGCCTGATTTGTCATAAGAAATGTGGTCATTTCAGGAATAAAGATATATCTTATCATGGAAAATTATAGCTTTGTCAACCATTTTGGAAGGAAACATATACCATTAACTATCAGAAAAAACATAATATCTTCCCAAATAAACATATGACTATTTTTAATTTGATTAAGAAAACCAGTAGTTTCTGATTATGTATATTATATTGCTTTATTTGGGATGAGGTAAGGGAAATTCAAGTTACTTTTTCTATAATCCTTGTTATTTGAGATGGTAGAGTTTCTGACAAATGAAATAAGGCAGAAGAGAAAAAGGAAGAAAAGAAGACAGGGAAGAACAAAAGAAAGGAGAGAGAGAAAAGTTGGGAGATTGAAGAGTAGTTTTGCTTGGTTTAGTCTTTTCTTTAAAATTGGTTCTTGATACCTTAATTTCTGAAGGTTGGTATCTTCCTAGTAAGAACAAGATATTTTAAATTTTTTATTTTGAAATAATTGTAGATTTTTAGGAAATTACAGAAAAATGTACAGGAGTTTCCATATATGAGCAAGTTGGTTTTTTTGTTTTTTGGGTTTTTTTTTAGTCGAATGGTCAAATATTACTTATGTAGAAAGGTCAGCCCTCCATAGGTTACTATTTGTGTTCACAGAATTCCTAATGGCCTATTCTGCTATGGAGGCCTGATATTGCCCCCCCCCTTTTTTTTTTTTTTGGATCTGCATTAGAAATGCTGACTTGGCTGGGGCTGTGGCCATAGAATGTGTAACTGTTATTACAGGAGGCCACACCAGCGTGGTTCGAGGAAAGGAATGGTAGACTTGACATTAGAAAGTCTGGATTCCAGACTGCACCTAACCACATTATAGCTGTATGAGCTCTGAAATTGGTTTTACCTTCCTCCTGAGTTGTTTGGAATATCCCAAGTAAAGCGGTTCAGAAACTAAAGCCTCGGCTATCATAATTATTATTAAGGCATTTTTTTTTTTAAATAACAACAACGAACTACTTTATTGGTTGAAATTCCTATGATAAAAATTACTTTTTGATTTGCGCAACAAAGGCAGAAGAATTTTGATAAAGTTTTTTACAAAAAATTTTGTGCAAAAAATTGCATATGTCAAATTGGAGCCTGGGAGGACAGAGAGAAAAACTAGAGGGATGGATGCCTACACTATTTCACACAGCAATAATGCCCCCCTCCCCATCAGATTAGCTTATTACCTTGGCCTGTGGTAGGCCTAAAGCCTATAGATTCTGATAGAGAAGATGTTGCTACCTGAGAAGGTAGGGGACGAGCCCATCTGAGTCCTGTGACTATTCTCACAGTACTGTTTGGTTTAAGAAGCTCTGCTCTCAGTATATATTGCAAAATATATGAATTTTATACATTGACACAGCCAAAGGGACATTAGAGGGAAGATAATGCTGATAAGATGAGATCACCACCAAACATTTATTGAACACCTTTTAAGGTGCTAAATACTCTGCTGAGTGCTTTACCCTTTCTCATTGAATCCCATTAAATGTGAAATAACCCTATGAGGTAGGTGCTATAGTTAACCCCTATTTTACAAATAAGGAAGCTGAGATCAAATGGTTAAGGAAACTACCCAGGATCATATAAGTACTAAGTGTCAGAGTCACTTGTCAATTCAGGTGTGTCTGGCACCAAAGTCCATGTCGTTATATTATAAGCCCTTTGATTTCAAGGTAAGTGGAGGTCCTGAGAGGTTAAGACCCATGGTTACTCTCTTTACTTTTAGTCTAGGTATTTTTCTTCATTAAAGCCTCTCAATAATTTGTTTTTTCCTATGCATTTTGTCAAGTATTTCTGGTCGGTTGTAATGTGATTGATACAAATGTTACTAGGTTTTTAAGCTTTTAAATAGAATAAGATTTAAAATTTTAAACTATGTAATGAAATCATTTGATTTGACTTTTAGTGAAGCATCTTCTACCAGACTTCTATAAAGGGGACGCTGTCTCCCATGTGCTATTAAAAGTTGAGCCTTGTGACTACTGTCTGACTATGTTTTTCTTTTAGAGAAGTCGGAGGGGGCAGTCTGTGACTTCATGTAAAAAATAGCCACCAAAGATCTAACCAGCATCATTTTTAGTTCTTTAATTTTGGTAAGCCCACATTTCAAACAGATTAAATTTGTCTGGTTTATTTCAGAAGTATATATTAGAAAGTATTCAAAGGCAAGTGAGAATTCAAATGCACAGAGCAGAGGTAGAGAGCTTTTTATGGAGGCCCATTAGAAGGTAAGCATTTCTCCTGCTTTGCTTATTGTATTTTCAGAAACACGTTTCCATTTTTTTATTATTAAAAGCATAACTATTTAGTATATTCTTTTTGAGATTTAATTGACATATCACTACTAAAAATGCTTGTTGTTTTTTTGTTGTTTATTTGTTTGTTTACATTTTCAAGAGACAGAAGATATACTGTCAAACACTAGAAGGATTCTACCATTTTCTTCTCTGCCCTGAAGAGACTTGGGGATTAATGGGTAACATTTTGCATGAAAATTTTTGAATGCTTTTTCTTCTTATCTCTGAGGCCCTCTGTGGAGAATTAATAGGAGTTTGAATCTGCAAATGGATAAAATGGATCGTCTTAAAGGATTGAAGTTCCAAAAATATATCAGCAGGACTGGACAGGTTTGCATAATGAGATTTCTATTTTAGCTTGACTTCTGGAACTCTGAATAAACTATAAACTGAGCTGCACAGGGTCCTGAGAAGGAAGTTTCTCTTCTAAACTATTCTAGCTGCATATAACACTTTTCTTATTTAGATTCTTTGGGAAAATATATTTAGTCATCAATTTCCTAAGGCATAAGACTATTAAACACATACCAACTTTTAATATATGAAGTGGATAGAAAGCAGCAATTTGTGTCATACTGGAAAAGAAATTTAATTAAGAAACAGATACCAGGAAGAGGAGAAATCTCTTTATAAGCATTGGTTGAAATGGCAGAAGCTTCTGTGGATGCCTCAACTCTGCCTGTAACAGTGAAAAAAAAGAAAAGTCTATCCATTGAAGAAAAGATCGACATCATAAATGCAGTAGAAAGTGGCAAGAAAAAAGCAGAGATTGCAGCTGAATATGGAATAAAGAAAAATTCATTGTCTTCTATTATGAAGAATAAAGACAAAGTTCTAGAAGCCTTTGAATCTCTGAGATTTGATCCAAAGAGAAAAAGACTGAGAACTGCTTTTTACACAGATCTGGAAGAGGCATTAATGAGGTGGTATCGAATTGCTCAGTGTCTAAATGTACCAGTTAATGGTCCAATGCTGCGTCTAAAAGCTAATGATTTTGCCCAGAAACTGGGACATAATGATTTTAAGTGCAGTAATGGTTGGCTGGATCGCTTTAAATCCAGGTATGGTTTAGTATTTAGAGCTCAACCTGTAGAAACAACAGGTGTATCAGTAGACCCTTCAACTGTCTGGCACCAAAACATACTTCCTTATTATTTAAATGATTATCATCCTAAAAATGTTTTTAATATAAAAGAGACTGGGCTGCTTTATCGAATGTTACCTACGAATACATTTGCATTTAAAGGAGAAACATGCTCAATTGGAAAGTTATGCAAAGACAGAATAACTCTGGTGGTTGGGGCAAACATGGATGGCTCAGAGAAACTTCCTTTGCTTGTCATTGGAAAAAACAGAAATCCACATTGTTTCAAAGGCATAAAATCTTTGCCTGTGTATTATGAAGCTAACAGAATGGCATGGATGACCTCAGATATATTTGAACAATGGATGCAGAAGCTTGATGAGAAATTTCAAGCCCAGCAACGAAGAGTGGTGATTTTTGTTGATTCTTTTCCTGCACATCCAGAGGTTAAGAACCTAAAGTCTATTGAGTTAGCATTTTTCCCATCATGTTTATCTTCCAAATTTATAGCTATGAAACAAGGTGTTATTAAAAGCCTTAAAATCAAATATCGACATTGTCTTATCAAGAAATTTTTAAGTTCTGTTGAAGGCAGCAAAGAATTTACGTTTTCCCTACTAGATGCAGTTGATACATTGCATCTCTGTTGGAGGGCTGTAACCCCAGAGACTATTGTTAAAAGCTATGAAGATGCAGGATTTAAATCTCAACAGGGAGAAAGTGACAAGACAAATGCAGAGATAGACACTGGTCTGGATTTGGTTGCCCATGCCCAAGCAGCAGGAGTGGAATTTCCTGAAGGTTTGTCCATCGAAGAGTATGCTGCCCTGGATGATGATTTGGAGACATGTGAAGCGGCACCGGATGGTGATACGGTATGCACCAAAGAAAGGAAATCAGATGAAACTGGATTCTGTACTTCTGATGAAGAGGATGATAGTGGATCTCTGGGAACTGAACTCTCTTTACCATCAAAAACTGAGGCAATAACTGCTTTAGATACTCTTAAAAATTTTCTTAGAAGTCAAGATATGAATGATGGGCTTCATAATTCTTTAGCAGACCTTGAAATTTTTGTTAACTCATTATCATCTAAGTAATTGTTTATTGTACAACATCTGAGGAGTAATAGCTTTTCCTGATGTATTTTACTATATGACATATGTAAAGGGAAAATACCACTTAAATGTAAAAAATGAAAAACTACTAATCTTTGGTTAAATTGCAAATGTCTTTAGTCTGAACAGCAAAGTTCCCTATGTAGATTAAGCAATGATTAAGTAAGCAAAAAATTTGAATTTCAGTTTAGCAAGGTTTTGGAACTTAGAAATGTATTTCAGAGGCCTTGTGTTTGAAACATATGGTATATATGTCAAAAATAAAAAACTCTCCAGCTATCTGATTCATACGGGTTGAATTGGTGACTGCTCTTTTCTTTGTTTTGTTTTTTTTAATGTTTAGATTATGTTCCAGAATATTTTAACTACCTCATCTAAGAAAAAAATATCTATTATTGCTTATTTATTTTTATAAATACATATATTCCATATATTCTAAGTAGGCTCTTAAGTATCAAGTATTAATTTTAAATTACTTAATTTTCTTATAACTGGGTTATCTTCCTAATAAGAAATTATGAAAAACTACTGAAAATAAAATCTCACCCAATTATATACCAACGTGATTAAAAATTTGTCTTAACTATTTTCAAGTTATTTCTATAAAAGTTCAAACAAAAGATTTTTTTTGGTCAGAAATCTTATCAGATTTGTTTGTCAGCTATAACCAGAAGATGGTATAGATTCTTACTAATATTTGTATGCGTATATGTGTATCTAATAGAAAAATACATTATTGAAACATTTATTAAACTCATATTTATATTTTGTTAAGACTACTCTTAAAAGCAAATACATGCTGTTACTAGAAAAGAAAATATCTTATATCATTCTTAGATGGTTTTCTAATTTTAATAGCTGGAGCTTATAATCTATAATATTTAATTATTTTATTGATTTTACTGAATTTTATTTTCAGGAAAACTGAGTGCCTTTTCAGCATATTCTAATGTATTTAATCCCTTCCACCTACCTTGGTTAACATTTTGAATTAAATTTCTGTTTGAGGAAGTTTTATCTACAGAATATTTTAAAATATTGTATGAAATTATTTACTATATATTCATAAAATAGTCTTTACACAGTAGAAATATTCTGTTGTTAAACTTTTAATTGTAAGCTTACTTAACTTATTGAAAAGTCTTTTGAAAAAAATGTAAAATGTTATACCAATTATTTTTATTATAAGTTATTATTAGTCTGCCAACTTTTCTCCTTTGAAAAGTCTTTTGAAAAAAATGTAAAATGTTATACCAATTATTTTTATTATAAATTATTATTAGTCTGCCAACTAAAAGCATTTATAGAAAGTATTTTTATTTTCCACTGTTGATTTACTCTGCATTTGAGATTTCATAATAGCAAGCCTTAAAAATATATTAAAATTAAGAAAGTTTCTTTGAGAGCAAAATGTGGATTATTTAAATTTAATTAAAAACATTTTTATTAATGATTTGATGTGGTGGAGTCATGGACCTAAAGAAGCTCTTCTGAGCTCCACCTATAACTACAATACCTGGCATATTTGAGCCCTCAACCTATTTTTTATTTCTTTCTGCACTTCATAACATTTTGATATCAAATATTTTTAATTTAATAATTCCAGATATTCCATAGCATAAGAATTATTATCTCCTTTTTTACAAATGGGGAAATAAAAACCTGGGCATATTAAATGATTTGGTTAAAATCTCAAAGCCAAAACTAAAACACAGTGGTTCTCTGTCACCTAGTCCTATGTTTCTCTAACTATACACCATAATGCTTCTTTTCTATACTCTAAAAAAAAAGAAAATCCTGTTATTTTCTCCTTGAGTTTAGGGGCCTGAGGGTGAAGAATTTCTAAGAATATGCTGGGTTGATCTACGCTGATAGCAATATTCACAAAATCTCTTCTGAGAACCCCATTACTAATGAAATACGAAGATACCTTCCGATTTGGAAATTCTGTACCGCTCTAACACAGAGGCTCCAGAGGAGTTCTGTTGAAAATATTCAAAACAACTTTAATATTTCCAAAGTGCTAAAAGCATCTACTCCTTTTCCCCTACATGATATGATTCATTTTTTACATCTGGGGCATAATAAATCTAACGATGATAAAATAAGGTAAGGCTACTATATAAATAATAAAAAAAAGATGCCTGCAGATTTAAATTCAAAGATAACTATTAAGTTGTTGATGTTACACACTATTATGTCTGGTTTACCAGATATCTAGATTTAAATAATTTTCAGAATAAAAAATTTTTTAATTTCCTTTTCCTAGGACATAGATAGTCACACTGCATTCCTCTCTCTACACAGTTAACACAAAGCTGGTACTAAATGTCATTGGTCTTTTCAAAAAACGACTTGTAATTCACCTGTTTTTCAATTAAATGTGGTATTATTTTCATTGTTTCTTGCCTTATAAATTCCTGATGTTTCAACAATTTTTTTCTTCTTTTTTTCCTCATCAAGCAACAACTCTTAAATTGAATTTGGGGCATCGTTTTACTACCAATGGCTACTGAATTACTAGAGAAAGGTTTGGTTTAGAATAAAGTAGGACAATGAGTAAATCAAGGCCTGTGGGTTTCATGTTGCCTGCCTGGCTTCTCGTTTGGACCTAAGGTCAAATTGCAAACCTCCCTTTTACTGTACACAAAGCAGAATAATTGAGAAGAGGAGAAAATTAGGGGAGGGAGAGTTGAAGAAGATCTTCCCAAGCAAACACCTAGATGTCAAAAGAAGCCTTTTTCCATTCTGGCTTAGGAAGGGCTGTGAAGAGACTGGCAGAGAGAGGCTTGCCCCCTAGGGGAGGCAGCACCATGTGTCTGCCTGCAGGTTCAGAGTCCAGTGGTGGGTTGGATCTTTGGAGGCACCAGGAGCTACCTGAGCTAAGGACAGCATTGACATAAGGCAGCCAAGAAGCTACACCAGTTGCTGAGATGAGATCACAGGAGACAAAGGCCTGGATTGGGGGCCATAGTGTGCACACAATAAGTTCTCAGAAAAAAATTTTCTTCAATAGAATAAATTAAATCTAGCCCTAGTTTTATGGTACCTTGGGAAAGACATTTAATTTCTCTGAATCTGTTTACTCCCTTCATTTGAATTTATTTTGAGGATGGAAAAAAATTTTGCGTTAAATGCATTTAGCAAACTCTAAAGCATTCCACAACTATGAGGAATGACTAGAGAGGTACTTTCGTTACTACTCTCAGATATGCCCCCATATTAACATTGTAGCCCCTAAGCATCAGTGACAATTTTCTTATTGGCATTCTTCTAGGCAATAAAATAGGGAAGCCAGCATTTCCAGAAATCTGCAATTTATCCGTAGAACTAAAAAATTATTTTCATTTTGAATGTGAGAACAAGGTGACAGAAATCTTTTCCTGAGTTGATCCTTTGCAAAGCAATTCAATAAAATAAGTATTCATCACGGAGTAGCCTTTTCTGTCACCACATTAGCTTATACAATTGTACTGTTTTCTTGGGCTGTGATTAATTTATGAAGCAACCCAGAGTCTGGGGGAGGACTAAGTAATATACACACTACTGTAGTAGTCAGCTCAGGCTGCCATAACAAAATACCATAGACCGGGATGCTTAAACAACAGAAATGTATTTTCTCACAGTCCTGGAGGCTGGAAGTCCAAGATCAGGGTGCCAGCATGGTCCATTTATAGTGAAGGCTCTCCCTTGGGTTACAGTCGCTCCCCACGTGCTCAAATGACCTCTTCCTCGTGCGCGCGCGTGCACACACACACACATACACACACACACACACACAGAGAGAGAGAGCGAGCGAGTGAGCGAGCGAGTGAGCTAGCACATGTGAGAGCAAGAGAGTAAGGCCAAGCTCTCTGGTGTTTCATAAGAATACTAATCGCATCATAGGGAACTCATTCTTATGGCCTCATCTAACCCTAATTACATGCCAAAGGCCCCTCGCCGTATACCATCATATTTGGGCTGTAACATGAATTTTGAAGAGGACACAAAAAATATTCAGTCCATAGCAACTACCTAGTACTGATAAAGGTATTCACGTATTTAGTTTCCAATTTGCTATAAACTAAAAGGGCACGCATATTTCAGAATGTGTTAATCATCTATAGCTGTTAGCAAGGACTTTAAAGTGTATGAAACTAAGAATAGGGAAATATATCATGTCCTTGAATAAATGGGAAGACTCAATATTGAAATATATATTTCTTCCAAGTTAATGCCAATCAAATTCCCAGTGCAGGTTTGTTGAAAATTGCTAATAGTAAATACTATTTATCAATATCTAAGAAACTTTTGAGAAAAATATTTTGACTTACCTGAAGTTTAAACAATATGATGTAGGCAAGAGAATTAATAGGTCATCAAAGCAATAATATATGATGTCCAGAAAAAGACAAAGAATTTAGCATCTGATAAAAGTTTTTAAATCAGTGGTGAAAAAGATGGATTATTCAGTAACTGGTATTGCGGTAACTGGCTAACAATATAGAATAGTTTTTAAAAAGTCATACATCAAAATGAACTCTTAGAAGGCAGAAAGGAAGGAAGGAAAAGGGAGAAAAAGGAAAGAAATTTACAAATACTAAAAAATGTAGGTAAATGTAAATATTTAAATATTTTAATAGGGAAGATCTTTCAAAAGTGTGACAAAAAATCATTGAGAATAAAAATACTAAAAGTATGAAAATATTTTCAACTAGAAATCAAAGAAATGCAAAATAATGGGATTTTTTTGAGGGACTATCACAATAGACAAGGTTATAAAGATGGTAATAGGCAAGAGCATAGAGAACTAGGTGCACTATTGTTGGAAATATAAATTGGTACAATTATATAATTATACTGATGTGTATATAATTATACTGATATATACAAGTATATAATTATACTGATGTGTATTAAGTGCTGAATAATTATCAGACATTGTTCTAAGTGTTTTGCATGGTAACTTCACTTAATTCTCAGAATAACTCTAACCGTTATCATTCATATTTTACTACTGAGAAAATTGAAGTATAGGTATAGCTAATAAATGACAAAACTAGGATTTAAACCTAGAAAGTCTGACTTAAATATTTGTTGTACATGAGGTAAATTTATCCAAACAAAACAAATACATTGAGGACCTTTGTTGCAGTGTATACACTTTCATAGTCCCTTATCCAAAGCCCTGGGAGCACATGTTTCAGAATTCAGAATTTCTCAGATTTGAAAAAGAAAATATATGTGTATATTCTATATTATATAATACCCCCAGGGGGAATTAGGGCAGCATCACACAATCGAACATTAATAATCTTGCAAGAAACATTTTCACATAGAGTCAGATATGTAAAGGTTATAAATAGCTTAATAACTTCATGTGTTTATCGCCAAAAAGGTTCATGTCAGGTCAGAGCTTTTCATATTTGGGAATGCAAATAAAAGAGTACAGTCCTATAATAGCTTAAAACAAATACAAAAGACTGAAAACTATTTAAATGTTTTAGAGGCTTGATTAAATATACATGTCTATATTGCATGAAACATCAAGGTTCAAACTTTTAATTTAACTTCTTTTATATGCTGTGTATGCCAGTTTGCTTATCTGAACTGAAGTGGATATTTTCTAAATTTGACTTGCAAATTCTGGAACAAAAATCTCCTCTTCCTGTGATTCTCCTTGTTGAACATCTTACTATCACCACAAAGGCTAGAAAATTCCTTGCCAAGTAAAATAGGACCAATGGCATAGTACTGAATTGGTGAAAAACTAGACTTGCTGGTTTAATGTACTATAAATTACATGTTTATCTTTATACGTTTGCCCAATTTAAGTCCAAAGAAGTCAGCTTCTTTGATCAGAGAACTCAGCCAACATGTTGGTGAGAAAAATTAAAAGGATAAGGATCCCAATTCACTCCACTTTTATTTTTTCTTAGTTGTCAAATCCCAACAAGATCATTTTTTTAGAGGTGG
>NW_011888828.1:2300548-2320141 GCF_000151845.1 Pteropus vampyrus
AAGCAATAATATATGATGTCCAGAAAAAGACAAAGAATTTAGCATCTGATAAAAGTTTTTAAATCAGTGGTGAAAAAGATGGATTATTCAGTAACTGGTATTGCGGTAACTGGCTAACAATATAGAATAGTTTTTAAAAAGTCATACATCAAAATGAACTCTTAGAAGGCAGAAAGGAAGGAAGGAAAAGGGAGAAAAAGGAAAGAAATTTACAAATACTAAAAAATGTAGGTAAATGTAAATATTTAAATATTTTAATAGGGAAGATCTTTCAAAAGTGTGACAAAAAATCATTGAGAATAAAAATACTAAAAGTATGAAAATATTTTCAACTAGAAATCAAAGAAATGCAAAATAATGGGATTTTTTTGAGGGACTATCACAATAGACAAGGTTATAAAGATGGTAATAGGCAAGAGCATAGAGAACTAGGTGCACTATTGTTGGAAATATAAATTGGTACAATTATATAATTATACTGATGTGTATATAATTATACTGATATATACAAGTATATAATTATACTGATGTGTATTAAGTGCTGAATAATTATCAGACATTGTTCTAAGTGTTTTGCATGGTAACTTCACTTAATTCTCAGAATAACTCTAACCGTTATCATTCATATTTTACTACTGAGAAAATTGAAGTATAGGTATAGCTAATAAATGACAAAACTAGGATTTAAACCTAGAAAGTCTGACTTAAATATTTGTTGTACATGAGGTAAATTTATCCAAACAAAACAAATACATTGAGGACCTTTGTTGCAGTGTATACACTTTCATAGTCCCTTATCCAAAGCCCTGGGAGCACATGTTTCAGAATTCAGAATTTCTCAGATTTGAAAAAGAAAATATATGTGTATATTCTATATTATATAATACCCCCAGGGGGAATTAGGGCAGCATCACACAATCGAACATTAATAATCTTGCAAGAAACATTTTCACATAGAGTCAGATATGTAAAGGTTATAAATAGCTTAATAACTTCATGTGTTTATCGCCAAAAAGGTTCATGTCAGGTCAGAGCTTTTCATATTTGGGAATGCAAATAAAAGAGTACAGTCCTATAATAGCTTAAAACAAATACAAAAGACTGAAAACTATTTAAATGTTTTAGAGGCTTGATTAAATATACATGTCTATATTGCATGAAACATCAAGGTTCAAACTTTTAATTTAACTTCTTTTATATGCTGTGTATGCCAGTTTGCTTATCTGAACTGAAGTGGATATTTTCTAAATTTGACTTGCAAATTCTGGAACAAAAATCTCCTCTTCCTGTGATTCTCCTTGTTGAACATCTTACTATCACCACAAAGGCTAGAAAATTCCTTGCCAAGTAAAATAGGACCAATGGCATAGTACTGAATTGGTGAAAAACTAGACTTGCTGGTTTAATGTACTATAAATTACATGTTTATCTTTATACGTTTGCCCAATTTAAGTCCAAAGAAGTCAGCTTCTTTGATCAGAGAACTCAGCCAACATGTTGGTGAGAAAAATTAAAAGGATAAGGATCCCAATTCACTCCACTTTTATTTTTTCTTAGTTGTCAAATCCCAACAAGATCATTTTTTTAGAGGTGGAACAGTGGTATATTCCCCTTATACCTTCCCTACAGTACCTATTAACTACAAGCGAGCTGTTGATATGACTAAATATTTGCTCAACTGAAGAACTAAATGAAAAGTTAGTCTTGTTTCTTGTACTAGGAATAAAGAACAGACTTTTGTTTTCCCCTAACTTCCTCTTTGCATGCCACTAAACTCTCCTTGTGAATGCAAAGTCACTGCCTGTGTTACTGGTTGGTACCACACCTTATTTTCTATGTTGCAAAATAGATAACTTGGCATAGAGATACAAGCCATTTTCATGTTTCTACCTGACCCACTGAGGAACAACTCCCCCCGCTTCCCCAAATCCAGAATTGCATCTCTCAACTCTTGGAGTGGTTTGCAGAGGAATATTTGCCTCAGCCCTACACTCTAAAATGAATATCTCAGAGAATTTCATACTCTTTATGTAATTATTAGTTACCAAAAAGTAAGGAAACAAAATAAAGCAAGTAACAACAAAAAAGATTCAGACTTATGTACTACAACCACATTGATTTCTTATAATTATTGTGAAGTCAGCCAATGATAAATTTTGAAAAAGAAGACTCATGTATAATATCACAAGAGAATAATCATTAATTTGACATACTATAATTTTAAAATTTTAATTAAAAAGTATAGGAAATTATATACAATACATATATTTACCAATTTCATAATTAATGTCGATATTATCATGTTTGTTTTAGATTTTCATATCTATCCTTTATTTTCTTAATTTATTCCTGAATATAGATTGGTTACTATTACAAATGGAATGTTTTCCCTTTTCTTTCTGATTACTTCCAGTATAGAGAAAAGTAAATTATTTTTGACTATTTTATATATAGTCATATCACCAAAGTTTTTTATTAATTCAAATGTGATTTCTAGCCAGATCATTTCATTAACATAACTAGAGATCACTTAATTCTTTCTTTTATTTTTACTAATTATTTTCCTCTTGTCTTTACCTGAAGGCCACAAAATATTTCATATTTTCTTCTACTAGTTTAATAAAAGTTTTATTTTCATATTTAAATTTATTTTGCGCTACGGCCATGCCACCCCGAACAAGCCAGGTCCCATCTGATCTTGAAAGCTAAGCAGGGTCAGGCCTGGTTAGTACTTGAATTGGAGACCATCTAGGAAGACAAGGTAGGCATAAAAAATAAGGGATTGTAAGCTGACAAGGTCCTTGCAATCTGTGAGGTCAACCAAGGGTTGCCTTACCTAAAAATAAATTAATTTAATTTAATTAAAAATAAATTTATCTTGTGCATGGTATGAGTCAAGGATCTATCTAATCTTAAGTTCCTATAGGGGAAGTAACCGCTATATATTGACTGGTTTACTGTTTCATAGTGCCTTTTCTATTTATAACAAGTTCCTGTGTCATACCCAGAAATAATACTGGGGAAGAGTTTAATTCCTACAATGTCTGAATAATTATTCAGAAGAAATTATTTTAAACTGAAAGACAGTTATATTTAAGTAGAAAAATTAAAGTATTTGTTTGTTTGTTTTGGTTTCAGCTTTTTTAATGATTTGTTTGTTTGTTTTTGCTACTGAATGGAAATAGGGGCTTGTGGGCAAGTAAAGTTTAATTTTTTTATAAAAGTATATTTCTGCATTCCTACATGGTAGTGTGTACAATTTAAGTCTACTACAAGGCTAATAACCTTTCACAGCATCTACTTAGTGGTGAGATTTCAACTCCGAGTCTTTTCTTCCAAATTTGATCATTGTCTTCCAGATTCAATTATTCTCTTAGAGAAATAATACAAAACCCCAGGAAGTCCAGATTTACCTTACCTAATTTATTTAATTACTCAAGGGGCATTTCCACATAGAATTGTTTCAAGCTTAGTGGCTCTAAAAATTGTACCGAAGAAAAAATGTTTGTTCCGGAAACAAGAGCGTATCACACTCATTATGGTAGGCATTGAGGATTTAATGGTGAGAGTGAAAAAAAAAAAAATCCTTGCGGTCATGGAACTAGCTCTTTAGTTAGGGGGCAGACATAAATAATACTCTGCATGAGTAGTACCTGCTTCTGTAAAATCATACATGGGAATTTGACCTAAGCTGAATCAGGTCAGAAAAGAAGTCACTGAAGAAGGGTGGGAAGTGAGACCTGGGATTTGAATGGCAAATAGGAGTTAACCAGGCAAGGGAGATGAAAGGAGACCATTTTGGGCAAAGGTTCTGAGGGAGGAGGAGCTGACAGAAAGCATCTGGAGTGAGGAAAAGGCGATGAGGTGTGTAGAGAGGCCAGGCCTTGCCGGGACAGGCCTGTAGTTAGGACTAGTTAAGCATTCGCTATCTTATTCACAGGAAAAACTATGGGCGGAAAAGGAGAAGTCCTCCCATGTTTGTTTTCCAAAGCCTGAGCCACAGCAGCATAATGGGACTCAGAACATAGGCAAAAGGTTAGAAAATTGAGTCTGAGAGAAGTGGAGTCTCCTGCCCACATGAAAAAGATTCCCTCCAGGTGCTGGGGGAAAAGAGACGAGAATGGTCCTGAGAGCAGAGATCGATGGGGCCACACACTAATGAGGGAGGTGACAGCCAGGGTTACTGAGGAGGACATTATTTGAAGGTCCAGGAACTATGGGACCTGAGTTGGCTCTGCAGATGGCCCAGTACCTGTTGGAATGAGCACTGGAATGGACAGTGTCCATTGCCTGGGCCTGGAGCTGCAGCTACCATCCTCCTGCCTCACAGTGTCCCCAAGGAAGTCTTCCTGTGACAGCAGCCAATACTTTGTTTGGCGACCATCCTGCAGAAAAGATTCCAGGCTTAGCCCCAGGACCTTGGCAGATCTTGTCACTTCCCCATGTGAACAACCCACCTTTTAATTGGCCGAGAGAAGGGCAGATGGGCCCTGGACACCTCTTGAAAAGGTCGGGGGTGAGGAAGGGAAGATTTTGCGTTCCTGAACTTAGAATAGCCCTGAACTGAGAGCATTTGAGATCTCTGTAATTGTCCCCCTCTCCTTCCAACACACACCGCTGCAGAGGTGAAACCATTTCGTTCATGATAATATAAATTATAACCTGAAAAGAAAGAGGGTATATATATATATGGAACAAGTAGATAAGGTCGTACTATAACACACACATCTTACAAAAACAATAAAACAGATTTCAAGTCTTATATAAACATTCCTGACTCCCTTTCTGCAACTTCTCTGCAAATACGTATGACTACAGTGTGTAATAAGGAAGCACAGGTTAAATAATAACCAGAGTTCTCCTCTAACTCTCTTTAGAGGTGTGGTTTTTCATGGGGCAGCCTGAATTACGTTAGGCCATTGCTCTCAAATGGCCTCATTGGGAATTAATATTCCACTTGGAATAAAACATCTCCAAGGCTACTGGAAAAGAACTAACTAATCCACCCGAAAGCTAAGTGTTTTAAGGTTCGAGCCTCAAAAGGGGAATTTGAAAATACAAAGAGGGAGAAAAACACGACGAAAGGCAAAATAAATATTTATTTAAGAACAAATGATTCTCAAAGAAACGATTTCCCCCTCCTTTTTTCCCTTATCTAGTATAGTAACAAGATGTGTTGTTCTATGTAACACACTGGGGCTTGGGGGTCAAGAAGGAAGAATAAAAGTATATTTTAGGACATGTAAAGCACAATAGATAAGATTTTTTTTCTAATTTCTCACTTTGGATATTTTCTTTGGTATTTTCATCATATTTTACAGCTATCCTTAGCATAAAAGATAGAAAATCTATTTTTAGAATGACTTGCTGTCCTCTCCAAATGCTGCTATTGTCATTGGAGTGACCTCTGTTCTCAGCTGGAGCATCGCTCACTGCTTTATGATGAGCACATCAGCAGGAGCAAAACTTTACCATTACTTTCACCGAAAACCTGTTTTTCTTCTCACACTGCTCCACCTCCACCCGACTTACTTAATTAACAAGAAGCCAGAGTTCTTAGAAACTAAGGTATGTCTCACAATGCCCCTGGTTAGAAGATGGTTCTTTTGATTTTTGTTTTCTGTAAGAACTTTTCCCACAAGCTCAGGCAACTCCTCTCTTCCAATAATGTGTGTAATAGACACACTGTGCTGAGCAGTTTAGAGATGTCTTTCAGTCTAGAAAAGGCTCTGCTCCTAATTAATCGTCCAATGAATAGTTTCACTGTGTGGGAATCGGTTAAGCACTTCCAGTGGGTTTTGTGGGACCGAAGGGAGATGATACCATGTTTTTAATCAGGCAACTAAAAAGCTAATACTTTTTAATGACTTAGCAGCCCACTGCTATCAGGACTCCAGATGGTCAAGCTCTCAAGAGCAATTCTAGAAATCCTTGTCAAGTTCCATAAGCTCCTGGAATCTTTATGTGTTTAGCCTTTGACTAAATACTGTTCATGTTTTTTTCTTTAAAATTTTGAGACTGTTAAAGATAGAGGGTTTTTCGTTTGTTTATTATGAAATAAGTGAAAAATGCATTGAAACTTGAGACATATCTGGAATAAAGATGATTTGGAAGTGTCTCTATCTCTTCTGTTATACTCAGGGTGGTGGTAAGAAGAACATCTAAGTTTTTAAATCTCTCCTGATTAAGGGCCCTTTCTGAGAAACCAAATAAAGCTTTAGATTTTCTTCAGAAAAAGAACATGCATATAAAATTTGCTTAAAATTTCACAAGATTCACAATTAAGAAACCCTGCTTTATCTTTCTACTATTTATAAAGTCTTCATTATTAAAAGCTATACAAAAATGTTAAAAAAGGAAAAAAATTCAGTCTCTGAGGTGATTGAGCTAACATCTATATCTGAATCTTCTTTTTTAAACCCTCAATGTTCCAAATAAATACTTAAAATTTTTAATAGAATTATTTTTTAATCTTGTATTTGAATTAAGCAATTTGGTTGTCTTTTGCACCGTATTTTTAACTTTCTTCTTTGAATGTTATTTTTAATAGCTTGTTTGTACATTTTTATAAGGAATTAACTCCCCTTGCCAAATCTAATTAATAAATAGAACTATCTGAGGCCTTGTGCTTCCTAAAAGCTGAACACAGAGTCTGGAATTAGTACCAGGATGATTTTCTATAAGCAAGACTCACTCCTTGCGACACTCTCTGATATTAGCCTCTAGTGAAGCATCAGAAACACAATGTTTAAACACTGAGCATTACAGACCCCAAGCTAACTTCCCAGGAATGACGTGTTTTCTGTTTTCAGAGCAAAGAAAATAATGATTCAATCACACAATTATTATTAGTCAAGCTATTTCAGAACTGGGAGTAGGACTGTCACGTAAGGGTAAAGCGTTATTTTCAGAGCCTGTTCTGCCAGGGCATTGTGTTATGGAGGGAGATACAGAGGAGTTAAAGACCTGGTCTCTACTTGGAATTTGCCATCTAGTTGGGAAGACAGAATAAATACGCTGGATACCAAAAGCCATTATACGCTAAGTTTCAAATCCCTGTGACAAAAGAGCACCAAGAGCACAGAACAGAGCGTGGTGTGAGCTGCTGTATCAGAAGGTTTCATGCAGAGGGTCCCAAGCTTGGCAAGTGGAGTACAGGATAACAAATACAGGTTGGAAGAATTTCTTCAGGTTTTTTAATGTGATATTTTCCGTGTCATATATAAGGAAGGAAGATTACACATTTACAATACTTCCAAATGTAGATTGTAAAAGGCAAGTTATTGATTAACCTAGGGCTTATATATGTTATAGATAAATGCACGAAACTCCACTTTGATCGCATAAAGCTTCCAAGAGAAAAATAGCCTTTCATTCCAAATGTGCCTGTAATCTTCATGAAGAAACTTGAAAAAAAAAATGATTAAAATAATTCCTGCCATAGATATGAAAAAAAAGGTTAGACAGGGTTAAGCTCGTGCTTCCATAAAATATCTGGGGTAGGGCTGGATGAAAGGATCAAGTAGGGAATACCAGAGTCAAAAAGAGCACTGAGGCCAAGGAAATTATTTTGGGAGGTAGACGTTTATATCAAGCATGTTAAGGAGTGGCTGGAAAGTAAGCCAGCTCATGTTCCTTCTTGTTTCCCGCCGCAGCAGCAGCAAGGTGACTTAAAAGGAACACAACTCTGCTGGCCTGAAAGGGTTAAAAGAAAGGGCAAATCACCTCTCCACTAATTCAGTTTCCCAATAATTTTAACATTAACCAATTTAAGAACAAAATTTATTCTAAGTAGTATACTCAAAATCAGTTCCCACTCCCCACACCCCAGATCCAAACCATTAAAACTTAAGTGTCCACTTACACCCGATTTGTGCTGTTTAGAAGGTCTTTATGTAGGTAAAAAATCACTAGGTGTGTGATATATTCTGTGGATACAGGATTAGCTCCATTCTTGGATGGAATTGGTGAGTTTTCTCCTTGTCTCATAAGCTTCTATTTCCGCCCTTCTATTTCTTCTATGGTGATAGTGAATGCTTATAATGTTCCTGTCGCTGTGCTAAGAAATTTATGTTCATTATTCCGTATAACTCCCGAATAGCATTAACCCTGTGAGGCAGATAGTATTCTGATTTTACAGATGGGAATCTAGTAAATGGTCAAGCTGGAATTCAAGCACTTTGGAGTTTGACTCTAACTCCAGCCCCAGTGACACGTCTCCCTCCCCCAGCTGCCTTCTCATTCTACTCTGCTCATCTAAATTTAGTGACGGCCCAGCTTACGTCCTAGGTCCCCTGGTAAACACTCCTACTCCCTTCACTGATCCCATCTCAGAACTGGTAAAGCATTTATTTATTGAACTCAGAAGAATAGCACATTAGTAAAACATGGAGTGGTAGAGATTTCACAACCTAATCAGAGTTAAAGCGTATTGAGCACTTACTTCATACAAGGAACTATTCTAAGAATTATATGTGGATTATCTGATTTCATTCTCACAACAAAGCTGTGAAGTCAGAACTATTATTTCCACTTTATAAATGTGCAAACTGAGGCAGAGAGAGGTTATACAACTTTCCAAAGGGCACATAAGTTAATATTGGTGAATCTGTAGAATAATACCTGGTACACAGAATATTTAAGGGTTACCTATAGGTAATGAGTGATTACTACAGTGTACCTAGCCAATGTTTAGTCCACAGGAGAGTTTTAGTATGGTCCCATCTCTATTTCTTTATCTAAATTCTACTCACATTTTAGGTCTCAGCTTAGATTTTACTTCCTCTGAGAAGCCCTTCTTATTCCCAAGACCTGCGTAAGGGATTTTTTTTTTTCTGTATGTTCCGATAGCATTTTATTCTTCACAGCCCCTTTTCTTCACAGTTTTCTTGTCCAGCTCCTCAACCAGATCAAATGCTTTGTGAGGAACTAAGCCACATTTCTATTTTTCAGCATTGTATTCTCAGCATTTATTAGCTTAGTAGGACCTTGATAAATACTTGTACGAAAAGTGATTCTGTATCTGGACTGAAGAGGTAGGAGAACTTAGTGCCCTAGTACATTTATAGAAGCTTTCAGGAAAGTTGCTGTGCTAGGAATATGGATCTCTTTGTTATCATAAAGCATATAGTGATCATGTGATCCTAAGGTGACCCTGACACCAGCCTGACATCCAAGTTCACATTGCAAGTGCTCAAAATATCTGTTGATCTGATTCCTAGATGACCTTTGCCCTCTAGCCCATTAAAGACCTTCATGTGACAGCTCATCCTTGGTGATATGTATCTATAAGGAAAGCTTAGTCCAGTTCTGAGAGTCGAGCACAGGTGGGACAGGTGCTCCTTTTTAAGAACTCAGCCTCTGAAGAGTAGACTAGCTTGAAAGAGGCTGGAAGGCAAGCCAAGCAGTCTTGTGTTATTGAACTTGTTTGGGATGTACCAGTATCCTGTCAGT
The DNA here is from genome assembly GCF_000151845.1 of Pteropus vampyrus. NCBI lineage: Eukaryota > Metazoa > Chordata > Mammalia > Chiroptera > Pteropodidae > Pteropus > Pteropus vampyrus. The sequence continues at coordinate 2,310,002 of NW_011888828.1, forward strand.
TTTAAAAGGGTCAGTGAGTATTCTGTTCCCTGAAAAATTTTATACATTGCAAGGAGATGAAATGAAATGTCATCCACAGTGAAATGAAATGTCTGGGGAAAGGAAAAGGAGACAGACAAGGATGATAGAGTTGACAGGCATGGGCAGATAGCTGTTTAGCATAAGTTAATTTACCAGCCAGCTTAATCCGAAAGGATACTTATATCTGGCTTACACTATGATATATTAGACTCTGACATGATGGTAGGTGAGGAGGGGATTTAAAGAAAGGCCATTTCCAAGGACATAATACATTTCATGTATAAATTGCAGACACATCAAAAAGACCAAGGAGAAACTGCTAAATATTTTTCATATTTTTTAGATTTTTACTATCCTTATGCCTATGCCAGCTCCTCTGGAGTGCAAGACTCAAGCAGTTTGATGCATCGAGCTAAACTATGTATCTCCATGGAGGCAGATAAGAGATCTCACTGGGAACCAGCCAGAGATATGCATATAGCTGCATCTACATATGCAACTACATGGTGAACTTTCCATGGGCATAGTTAGAAAGCAAGTAAGCCATACTACCTACATATTTCTTAGAATATGACTCTTCATTGGACATTAGTAAATAAGGCCTCTGGTTATAATTCAAAAACATTTGAAATGCAATGAATAAAGCCTTGGTTTCTATAAGCTTAAAATATTCAGAAAGACTAGAAGACAATTTGGTTTAGTGCTTTTTTAATTATAAGCAACTGACAAAAATAATTTTTAGTAAGGCATGTGAAACACGTGCCTTTTCTCCCAAAGTACACAGGAAGAGAAACACAGAAGCAACTGTGCAAAGAAACATCAAGGAGGTAATGAAGACAAAACACTATTAGACCATAAGCCATTCCCCCTGGATCACCTTGGACAGAGTTAAATACTTGATACTTTAAATGAGAGGGGTGAGCATTTCTATCTGAAGGAAGACCAAGGTCATTGTGACCTTGCCACCACTATCAGTTTTTGTCACATGGTGGTCAATCAGCATAAAGGCCCAGGGAAAAGCCAATGTCCTGGGCAGAACAATTATGTCCAGCCTGGGTATGGCTTCCACCACTGAAGTTGTTCTACCCACCTGATCTCAAAGCACCTGGTGAGCAGCAAGGAGCATTCAGGGTGGTAGCAGAGGTGAGGGTTGCAGTGGGAATAGCTTACCTACTGACAGTTGCCTTGTGGAAAAAGTAGGAGTAATTTGATTTGTAAAGTATCTATACTCTTGAAATTTTGGATTTAAATATAAAATGGAACCATGTCATAAATGCACTTTGAAGTTTATTATGTAAAGGACGTTCATGGTGTACCTTCTCTCGAGTGCAAACTCTCTTACTTTAAAGCAAAATAATACAGATAATTTTTTAACAACTATATCCCTTAAGTTTGACTTTTAAATGGCAGGTTTTCTTATGGTGCAATATCTTTATTATATTTTGAAATCTATTTCTGTAATCATTCTGTGTTCCAAGATTACACCGAATATTGTGTAATTGAAATATTTTTAAAGCACGAAACCAACAAAAAGTTGCCCCCGTTATATTTCGTGAGGTAGAAATCTATTATTATTATTATTATTTTATAAAATAAGTAGTAATTTGATATTCAAAAAGTAAAAAGGACATAGCATAAATGTTGTAGTCTGACAACAAACACAGATTAAATATATTTTTACAAATATATACATAATTTTTGAATTTAGGAGAATTGCAACATGAAATTTAACTTTACAACATTACATTGTATATAATTGTCAGTTTGATGTACATTTATCATCTTGTGGTTATATATTCAATGGGATACCATGAATGGAGCATAAATGTTCAATTTATTCTCATATTTTACATTTATCATTCACTATTAGACTTTGTTTCATACAGATTGGTTTTTTAAAAATAGAAGTAACACTCTTAATGACATTTCTCTTATTTTGAAATATTCTGTGTAAATTAAAGCAAGTTCACTGACAGCTCTGATGCTCCCCTTATTCCTTACTGGGCCCCGAAGAACCCAGGGATGGAGCCCCTACTCAGTGATTCCTCATAGCGAGGCTGGGTGGCTGGAGGCCCTGTGGCCTTAATTAGCCTACAGGGTTTAGATGGGGAAAGATGCCCTGATCTATAAAACCCTCCCCTCGGACCAGTACTGTTCCAATGTCCAGCATCTGTAGAACCACTGCTGTACAGGATACAGATAAAAATCAAGTTTGCTTTTGATCGTCAACAATTATTCGATAGTTAGCTGTAGTAAGAATAACAAGTTCATCGCAATGAGTAAATGAATTTCCTGTTTCATAAATGCATAATCTCCCACCCTTTTGTCCACTTTCTGCAATGGGTTACATACACATTGTCTTGGATTGAATAACGTCACCCCCAAATTCACATCCATCCAGAACCTCAGAATGTGGAATTATTTGGAAGTAGGGTCTCTGCAGATGTAATTAGTTAAGTATTTAGTAGAGGTAATCATCCTGGATCTAGGGCAGGCCCTAAATACAATGACTAGTGTTTTTATAAAAAGAAGAAAGGACACAGAGAAACACACAGGGAAGAAGGCCATCTGAAGACAGAGGCAGAGGAGTCACTGACACAGACGAGGCAATGCCAGGAGCCACCAGATACCGGAAGAAACCAGAAAGAATCATCCCTTAGAGCCTTCAGAAACTGCAGAGCTCCGCCGACACCTTCATTTTGAACGTCTGGCCTCCAGAATTGTGAGAGAATAAATTTTTATTGTTTAAAGTCACCAAGTTACAGCAACCCCAGGAAAGTAATCCAAACATCTTTGCTTTTTGCGACTCAATTCTCTTCCTGCTATATCCTTTGCAAGAATAAGGTTATTAAACCCAACAAGAGAGTCTTTATGAAACCTCTTTGTTGACTAAGTAATACTTCTTCATAAATTCCTTGCTAGTTTTCAGGCTCTGTCTTTCATCATTTTATCTTTTCATCCTATGCCATTTATTCTGTTTTTGTTTCTGTTTGCTTCCATGTCATGCTGAAGGAGACTCAGAACGAACTGAGTGGATTTACACTAAAGAATCAGTTATGATCAGGCCTTTTCTAAGGTACTCATGCTTTTACTGTTCATCTTCTCACATCAGCATATAGGCATCTGCCATTGGTTTTTATAACTACTGGTCCATTTCAGAGATTCTTTTTTACAGAAACAATGTCTCCTTAGTTGGTAACCCCTCCCTGGCCCCCGAATGTCTGCCCTGGAGCTATAGTGATCCCCTACTAAATTCAAAGCTAAAAGCAGACTCTTACTGCTCTTTTTTAAACAGCTCACATTATAACTTATTCAAGAAAGTACACAAATATTTATTGAGTACCAAGTAAAGGCCTGATGCTGTATTTTTGGAGGGTTTCATGAATATTGTATCATCATGTATCCACTAAATAGAAAGAAGAAAAATCTCTTAGTCTTCACTTCCAGCCCCCTGGCTCTCCCCAAATGCTGGCCCTTGCTTTTCTAAGTCCCCCAGGCACCCTCACACCACAGACAGGGCTGTTTCCTGCTCAGACACCTAGAGTTCCTCCAGCCAATGAAAAAACAAAAGAGAAAATACATTTTCTGCTGTTATCTAAACTCTATTTTTGTCTTTTGGACAAAATGCAGAGGAGAAGTGAAACCAACTATGTAGCAGACACCCCTGAAAGTCTCCTATCCTAGGCTGCCCTCCCTCTTCTGGCTCCCTGCCCTGCCCCTCCCCCAACTCTGTCTACCAAGTGCCAGTTCCCAAGGGGAACCTGCCAGGGCTGAGCGAAATCGTCACTGGAGCAGGGGCCCCTGGAGCTGCTGGGCTATAGAGAGACCTGAAGGGCTTGCAGGAAGGGGCCCAGGTAGCAGGAGTGATGGGGGTTCTTGGGAAGCTTGAGGCAGCAGCTATTGCCTACCTGTACAGAAAAATTTACCGTTATAATGTATAAAGACAGCCATACTAGTGGTTGTCAACCGATATCAGCCCTGCCTCACTGTGTGACCAACTCTGAATGACTTAACCCTACTGAGACCCAAATTTCTCATGTGTCAGATAAATCATATGTGTCCAGCCTACCTTGTAGCATTATAACGGTTCATAGTCTGTAAAAAATACTTAACTGCTTACCAGCAGAATTTCAAAGGCTTTTATGTAAACTTTACCTTTATAATTACCAGGATTACTGTACCACGTTGAGCAAATTATTTACCTTATCTGTGTTTCTTTCCTCCCCTATACAGTGAGAGGTAAAAATAGCTCCCACCCCATAGGGTTGTTGTGAAGATTACATGAGTCGATATGTGTAGGGTGGTTGAACAGTGCCTGGCACCATAATAATAATTAGGGGGCACTGAGCTGACAGCTACCTAAGTCCTATAAATTGAAGGAGAAGCTCTGAGCTCTAGGTATGAAAGTGCCTAGGATGACCGGAAAGGGAGGCTGTACTTGCTTTGTTTTGTTTGCTAGATATTTATATTGTCAGATGCTGACAGCTACCAAAACAAACGGAAGAGGCAAAAAATATTATTTTTCAATCCTTTCATGTCTTCTAAAAAATTCTCTCTTATCTTCTGAGCCATCAGATACCACCTGCCCTCTTTTCTTGACAAACCTTGTTATTTTTCCACTATTCCCCTATGGGATCTTGGGCGAATTGCTTCGCTTCCTGGAGCCTCACTTTCTCTTCTGCTAAAAAGGAACAAACATGAAAATTGGACAAAAGAAAGTATATGGAAGTCCTCTGAAAATGAGAAACATTGTGTAAATATTATAGAGGCTGACATTTTTATGATTTATTAACTACATAGGCACAAACTTCGCTTTAGGATTGAAGATGCTCCCGTAAGATGAGTTAACACCTCGAGACAGACAAGACCTATGGAGACATTCAAAAGGATGGAGAGTATGTATCTTGAAGGTGGATAGACCAGAAGGCTGGAGAGTGGATTAATGACAGTGTTCACATATAGAAAAGGTCAGAGAGGGTTATGTCCAGCTGTTTCCCATCTTCACTGATGGCAAAATAAAAGAAAATGGGCATCGACAAGAGGGACTTACATGTGAAGAATTTTTCTGCTAGTGAGGATTTTAAAAAATTGAAATGCATGACTCAGTCTGCATGGGGTTTGTTCTCTGAAGGTCCATAGATTTCATATGTAATAAGGACATGAGAATGAGCACATGGGGTCAGATGAGGGGTTTGCTATGACTGAGGAACTCTGGGTGGGTCACTCATGCCTGAAAACATCCCAGATGTTCCTAAACTGTCATGTCCACATCTAAAATTTCTTGGACAAATTTACGTTTTTAGCCTTTGCCAATTTATTTGCATCCTATATCTAAATTAGCATTCCCGTTTACTAAAGAGTTGTTGAATCTAAAGGTTCAGACCATACACGTGGGAGTCAAAAAGCCAGGGCTGCTTTTGCCCCCCTTTGGCTGTGTCACACTGGCTAGTTAATTGATGGCTACGCCTTGGTTTCCTTATCAGTAAATAGACATAATAATGGTTCTTACATTAGGGGTGGTCGTAAGTGACGGAAAACAAATGCTCAGAAGTGGTAGCCAGCATTATGCTAAAGCGACTTCTTCACGGTTTCAAGGGGGTGTCTCTTAGATTTCGCCCTTGGAGAGTTGTTTGTTCTATTAGTTCAGTGTTTTATGCATGTGAACTTTCTAGTCTGTAGTGTATTCTTCTTCGTTTAAAAAACAAAAAACAAAAAACCTATACTTGCAGGACAACATATCTCCCCGTTGTTTATTCTAGCTGCCGTTCTCTGAATGTTCTCAAGCTCCATTACATTTGCCTTGAAAGGAAGTGACCTGGAATTGTTTAAGTGATGTCCTCCCTAAAAGCAGAGAGATGAACTGAATCATTTATTGAGATACCTTCTGGCAATAGGAATCTATTCAGTGACTGCTAGGTTGAAGGAATTTTCATTTTCAGACTGCCTCGTCGGTTAGCAGAGCTCTCTTTAAAACACTAGGGGTCACTGTTAAAGCAATTTTTCAAAACCAGAAGCCTTACACCAACAATAAAACTGAGAAAGAATCCTTCAGAACACGGCAAGTGAGGAGCTATCATACGGGTAGTCTGAGAGCAACAGCTGGGATTTTATCAAGTTTCCTAAATTGAAATCCATTTCTAATCTCTTCTTGTTTCTCACTCCTAGAAAACAATTCTGTTTTCCCTGTAGTCGTGAGACCTCTCTCTACCTGGGGAAGATCTGGGACGGAAAAGTCTGCTCTGGCTTGGACTGCCAACTTTCAAATCGGTCTCTCCACCCCTAACAAATAAGCCAAGCCGGCTCCTGTATGTCTGACCATCTTCGACCCATCTCCACTGTCAATCTCCCCCGCCTGCAACTCCGACTCGAACTGTTAAACGAGAATCCACTTCCCAGTCCCTTCTCCCCTCTGCTTTCACCCCCAAAGAGACTCCCTTCTCGACTTCCTTACTGGTGATTAAGACCAAATTCAACTTGCAATTTAAGGTCTTCTTTCATCAAGTTCTATTGATTTTATGTTCTAAATGTTTTTTGAATATGTCTTCTGTAAAACTGAACTAACTACAGTACTCAGTTGACAGTGTTGAGTTTCAGTAAGGCCACGTTTAGGCAGCAGCCCAGAGAAGGCTAGGCCAACTGTAATACCACCCTGAGCTGGATTCCACTGCCCTCTCAGCTGCCATCCAGGCGGAGCCCCAGAATCCGTCCAGCTCCTGTCAAGAGCCCCAGATCCCTCACTGTCTACCTTGTGACCAGCAGGACTAATCCCATTATGTCCCTCATCTCTGTTGCTATCCATCCCCACTAGACACAGGACACTCAGGTCATTTGTTGTCCCCACATGACTGCAAACCCCCTTTCCTCCCCTCATCTTGCACCCCTCCCCATCTCCTGAAACACCTTTTCCTGCACTCTGGAACTTGGGTTAATCATCAGCAAAATCCTCCTTGCCCTCTGCCTCTCCTCTGAGTGTTCCCTCCACCTCCCTATCTGAAGTGACAGCAAGCTGCTACAGACACTGCTTCATCTGCAGCCCTTAGCAGTGATGGCCGGATCCTCTCCCACGGGGCCTGGAGGTGGAGCGGGGCTCCTCTTGCTCTGGCTGCCTCGGATCATTCTTGCTCAGCTTTGATGACCTTATTGTCAGAATGTAACACTTAGTCTCCAGTCATTTTTATTACTCTGTTTATTTTAATAACTGTCTCACCTTCGCTCTCTCCAATATTACTCCTGTCTTGAGTCTTTGCAATTTCAAGTCACACAGAGATGATCTTTCCAACACCCTGGCCTCTCCTCCAAAGATTTCATTCTCTACCCAGCCTCAGCCACTTTATTCCCAGGGTCAGTGCTGTCCCAAAGGACTTTCTGCAATGATGGAAATGCTTTCTATCTGCTCTGCCCGATAGGGTAGCCCCAGTCACATGCGGTTACTGAGCACTTAAAATGTGACTAGTGCAATCGAGGAACCAAATTTTAAACTTCATTTAATGTTTAACCGATTTAAATGGAAAGCAGCCGTCTGGGCTTGTGTTCTCTTCGTGCTCTCCTGTTCCCGTAGATGAACTTAGCTCCCAGTGGTCAACTCAGCTGCTGCCATAGAGCCGACCCCCTTGCACTACTAAAGAAATTCTCCCTCCTTTCTTCGTCAGTTTTTCTCTACAGCTCCTACAAGTCATTTCCATCAACTTACAACATGCTGCTTTTTCTCCCGTCTTAAGAAAAATCTCTCTTGACCCAGCTTCCCACCTGGCACTGCTGTATTCTCCTCATTCCGTCTAGATCAAAATTCCTTGAAAAAATGATCTGTACTCAAAGAAACCAATTTCTCTCCTATTTTTCTTGACTCTCCACTCATATCAATAAACCCAGTAATTATTTCCCAAACCTCGTCTAACTTGATCCAGCACAGCATTTTACGGTGGGCTGATGCTCTCCTCCTTGAAACACTTTTTCACGTGGCTTCCAGGACAATTACACTTGCCCGGTTTTCCTCCCAGCTTTCTGGCTGCTCCATCTTCATTCCTTTAATAGTTTCTTCTTCCTCAGCTCCTCAGCCTCTGACTGTCAGAATACCCAGCAGCTTAGTCCTCAGACCTCCTTTTTTTCCTAGTTATTTACTCCCTACTTGATCTCATCTAGTCTCATAGCTTTAAACATCACCTGTATGCTGATTATTCCTACGTTTTTATCTCCAATGCAGACCACTCCTCTGAAGCCCAGGATAATATACCCAGCTGCCAACCCTACATCTCTAATTTAACAGGTCCCAAATTGAACTCCTGAAATCCCCCTCCCTGAAAAAATTAATTGCTTGTCCTATAGTCTTTCCCATATCAGTTAAGGCAATTCCCTTTTTTCAAACTGCTCAGCCAAAAACACTTAGACATATCCCTTGGCGTCTCTCTCTCTCTCTCTCTCTCTCTCTCTCTCTCTCTCTCTCTCTCTCTCTCTCTCTCTCTCTCTCTCTCCCTGTGCTTTTTTTAAAACTAACATTCAGTAAGCATTTAATATGGGGTGAGCACTATGCTAAGACTTTACATGCATTATCTTATTATTTAATTCTCGTAACAACCTAGTGAAAAATGTAGCATCTGGATTCTACACGTGAAAAAAGCAAACACAAAAAGGAATGCTGTGCCCCAGGTCATACCATTTAAGTGTTAGAGGTAGGATTTAAATGTAGGGAATCTGATTCCAGAGCACCTCATACTCATCGCTATAATAGTTGGGTTACCCTCCTGAATTTAGCTCTGTCTTTAAATCTTATGCTCTCCAAAAGCTCAGTTCTCACTTCTTTCATGAAGCCTTCCTGTCTATTCCAGCACACTCTGAAGGGGCCCTTTTCAACCCTACAGCACTCACTGTTGATGCCAAGTAATTCAACACTTGTCAACATACTGTGGCATTATTTCAATGCAATATACTATGCTATATGTTGTGCTATTATTTAGTAATTTCATACTGATCCATTTTTTTCCTCCTCAATTCATTTCTGCTCCCCTAGAACAATCTAATACTTCTTTTGTATGCTGCTTTAGCCAAAGAATTAGGCTAGATGGGGTACTGTAAAGATCCGTCCATGGCACGATAGGACTTAATGAAGACTAGGGACTCGTGTTTTTGAGGTTCCTTCTATCACGGTCCAGCTGAATTTTCAGTGCTTGCAGAACAAATAATAGACAGCACATAGGCTTTAGGTTCAGACTGACCTGGGTCTAGGTTCATTCTAGTTCTGTCACCGTGCAACCTGAATAAATGACTTGTCCATGGAGCCTATTTCTTCACTCGTACAAATGGAGAAAATCTCTAATGCTTACGTGCTTGCAGTGAGCATTAACAGTATTAATGAGTAAAGCCTCAAGTGCTCAGAAAGATTTTTTGTTCTCCTCCTTTGCCCACCTTCCACCATCCCAAATGACTCTCAAGAGACAAATGAGAATCATCTTTTTAACAAAATCAAGTAAAGCAGGATTTCTCAGCCTTGACATTATTGATACTTTGAGCTGCATATGTTTTTATTGTGGGGGACTGTCCTGTGCTTATTTAGGGGCATCCCTGGCCTTGATCCCTATTCACTAAACGTCAGTGGCATACTTCCACCCCCCAGTCCTGACAACTCAAAATGTCTTCAGACATTGCCAAACATCCCCTGGAGGACAAAATTGCCCTGATTAAGGACCACTGAAATAAGGAATATGAATTCACTTTGTAGGATACGCAACCTATACAAATGACATACTGTATGACATACTGTATGTCATTTGTATAGGTTGCATATCCTACAAAGTGAATTTAGCAGCTTATATAAAAATTCTATTTAGCAGCTTATATAAAAATTCTTTACAACTGAAAGTTACCTACTAATGGTTTAGGTGATTAGACAAAACCTTGGGGATCAAATAGGAGAAACAGAATTGATAAAGAGGGCTTTGCTTCTCCTTGAGGAAAGAAATTCCTTTTGACCTTTTGCCTAAACTGCCCCTGCCTCCTGTGGCAAGGCCAATTTCGGCAGGCAATGGGTATACCAGTTTCTATATTCAGTAGTGCCAGAGCAGGTAAATTGCCTTAAAGATTGGAAATACTTTCCTCTTCCCATTTGAAGTCAAGATATAAGAAAAG
>NW_011888828.1:2320191-2321374 GCF_000151845.1 Pteropus vampyrus
AGCAGCTTATATAAAAATTCTATTTAGCAGCTTATATAAAAATTCTTTACAACTGAAAGTTACCTACTAATGGTTTAGGTGATTAGACAAAACCTTGGGGATCAAATAGGAGAAACAGAATTGATAAAGAGGGCTTTGCTTCTCCTTGAGGAAAGAAATTCCTTTTGACCTTTTGCCTAAACTGCCCCTGCCTCCTGTGGCAAGGCCAATTTCGGCAGGCAATGGGTATACCAGTTTCTATATTCAGTAGTGCCAGAGCAGGTAAATTGCCTTAAAGATTGGAAATACTTTCCTCTTCCCATTTGAAGTCAAGATATAAGAAAAGCGGAAAGAGAGCTTTTCTGTTTTTTTTCGTGCTTATAAAATAATGTTAAAGTTTTTTACTTAGGATACGGTAGTATCTGGGTAAATGCTGAAAAAAAAAACCTGGCTTGACTAGTTATAATCAATAATTAAAGTAATTCATAGAGCACCTGATCAGACTTTCAAGGTGAGCATTTTGAAGGGAAGGGCAGCTTATAACACGATTGTTCTTTCTTGGAATTTAAAGAACATTTTCAATATTTCTGAATCCAGTTTAAAATTTTTATTAGGAAAAAGGATATTAATTTATAGAGAAGGTTTAAATAGTCTTACATATAGCAACATTCAACCACTTCATAAAACAACTATTTTTCTTTTGCTTCCTTTTCCATTTCAGAGAATTATAGAATTTTAAAACTCAAAAACACTTTTGAGGTTTTTCTAAGGAGTTTTTAAATTTTTTGTGTCATGGACCCCTTTGACCTTCTTCTAAAGCCAACTAACCCCTTTCAGAATAATAATTTTAAATGCATAAAATAAAATGCATAAGATTCCAGGAGTGTCAATCGTGTTGAAATACAGTGATCAATCTATATTTTAAATTATTTTTTAAATTATGATAAAATACCCATACCATATAATTTGCCATACTAACCATTTTTAAATGGACCATTCGGTGGCACTAAGCACACTCGCATTGTTGTGCAACCATCACCGCCATCCATCTCCAGAACTCTTCGTATTGCAAAACTGAAACTCTCTACCCATTAAACCAGAACTCCTCCTTCTCCCGCCCCCCATCACCCAGTCCCTAGCAACCACCATTCTGCTTACCATCTCTATGAATTTGACTACTCTCATTACCTCATAGAAGTGGATT
>NW_011888828.1:2322298-2349267 GCF_000151845.1 Pteropus vampyrus
TTTTCTAAGGAGTTTTTAAATTTTTTGTGTCATGGACCCCTTTGACATTCTTCTAAAGCCAACTAACCCCTTTCAGAATAATAATTTTAAATGCATAAAATAAAATGCATAAGATTCCAGGAGTGTCGATCGTGTTAAAATACAGTGATCAATCTATATTTTAAATTATTTTTTAAATTATGATAAAATACCCATACCATATAATTTGTCATACTAACCATTTTTAAATGGACCATTCAGTGGCACTAAGCACATTCGCATTGTTGTGTAACCATCACCGCCATCCATCTCCAGAACTCTTTGTATTGCAAAACTGAAACTCTCTACCCATTAAACAAGAACTCCTCATTCTCCCGCCCCCCATCACCCAGTCCCTAGCAACCACCATTCTGCTTACCATCTCTATGAATTTGACTACTCTCATTACCTCATAGAAGTGGATTTATACAGTATGGTAGTCCCCGCTATCCACAATTTGGGTTTCTACTGTTTCAGTTATACCTGTGGTCAACAGCAGTCCAAAAGTATTAAATGGAAAATTCCAGAAATGAACAACACATACGTTTTAAATTGCGCACCATTCTGAGTAGCGTGATGAAATCTCGCGATGTCTGCTCCATCCCACCTGGGACGTGAATCATCCTTTTACGCAGTGTCTTTACGCTGTATTTGCTTCCTGACTGTTAGTTAGTAGCCATAATGGTTTTCAGGTGGACTAGGCGGTGTCGCAGTGATTGTGTTCAAGTCATCCTTATTTTACTTAAAAATAGAACCAAAGCACAACAATGGTGATGCTGGCAATTCAGATATGCCAAAGAGGAGCCATGAAATGCTATCTTTAAGGGAAAAGATGAAAGTTCTCGACTTAAAGGTAAGAAAAAAACTATTCGCTGAGGTTGCTAAGATGTATGGTAAGAACAAATCTTGTAAAAGTGAAATTGTGAAGAAGGAAAAACAAAGTCGTGCTAGTTTTGCTGTTGCAGTGCATAAGTACTTAGGTAAGATGAAAAAGGCATTACATTTGTGGTGGCGGACATCAATAGAAAATGTGTTCCGACTGATGGCAATGTGTTGAGCCAAAAAGCATTGAGTCTATACGAAGACTTCAGCAAGGCAGCCTCTGAAATGAGTGACCCCAAGCTGTTTACTTCAAGTTAGGGATGGTTACACAGATTCAAGAATAGGTTTGGCATTTTTTTTTATCTTCCATCATCACGAGAAGAAGAAAGCTGAGTAAGCTATTTTGAGAGCAACTACATTCACATGACTTTTATTACAGTATATTGTTATAATTGTCCTACTTTATTATTAGGTTGTCGTCCATCTTTTACTGTGTCTAAGTTGTAAGTTAAATTTCATCATAGGCAGGTATGAATAGGAAAAAACATAGTATCTATAGGGTTCTGTACTATTCAAGGTTTTAGGCTTTCACTGGGGGTTTTGAAACACCTACCCTGCAGATAAGGGGGTACTACTGTATTTGCCCTTTTGTGGCTGGTTTACTTCGCTTAGCACAGTGTCCTCAAATTTTATCCATGTCATAGCATGTATCATAATTTCCTTCCTTTTATGGCTGAATAATAATATTCCATTGTGTGTATGTACCACATTTCATTTATCCATTCATCCATTGATGAACATTTGGGTTATTTTCACTTCTTGGCTATTGCGAATAATGCTACTTTAAACATGAGTGTACAAATATCTGTTTGAATCCCTTTCGCTTCTTTTGGGTATATACCCAGAAGTGGAATTGCTGGATCATGTGGTAATTCTACTTTTAATATTTTGAAGACCCACCATAAAGTTTTCCATAGTGGCTGCATCATTTTACATTCCCACCGACAGTGAACAAGGGTTCAATTTCTTCACACACTTGTCAACATTTGTTATTTTCTGGTTTTGTTTGTTTGTTTGTTTTAAATAGTACCCAACCTAATGGGCATGAGGTAGAGTTTTCAATATATTTTTAAAAACAAATTTGAAATATAGTATATGTATGCTTTTTATTAACATATTAATTTAAAAAATCTCTAGCAGCAGGTCTAGAAACTACCATAATTTCTAAGTAATAATGGGCTTAAACAATGTTTCAAGATATCTGTTAAAATTGCCATAAAATGTGAAGATATCTGTGATTTCTATTGGTGACAAAACACAGATAATACACAGCCACTACTGCTGTGGTTTGTTGCCTACATTCACATTGTGAGGAAATGCCATTTTCAGTTAGAGTTTAGTGGAAATAAAATGCAATTTTCCCCCCATACAAGTTTATAGACCCCCAAAATTATCCTTAAACACCTTGGGAGTCGAGGACCCCAGGTTAAGAATTACTGATCTAGTTCCTCCCTTGTTTTATAGGTGAAGATAGCGAGGCCTCCAGGGGTTAAATGATTTGCCAAGAGCCACATGGTGCCAGAGCCAGTACTAGAACTCAAATCTCCCAATTCCTAATGTTGTGTTTCTTACTGCAGACATCTCAAGCAAAATGATCCACATCTGAGCCATCTGTACAGGAACCAAAGCTTTCAGCTCCTTTCTTTGTGCATAGTAGGTCTCAGTAAATAGATAGAGGACGAATGGTGTATATTATAGGCAAGAGAGACCAGAGCTGAACACATGATCAGTCCTCTTTGCTGAGAATCTCAGTATGGGGATGTTTTTTCTCTCCAGCAGCAACAATAAGATAGAAATTATTTTATTTATGTGAATAGAGAAAAGGTGATTAAAATTTAAAGGTGTTTTGGTTCTAACATTCATACGTAACAAACATTTTTTTTTCAAGTGAATGCATGTAAGCCTGGTCTTTTAAAAGGTTATTTGACTGATATTCATACATAGATCTTAGAAAATAGTTTCAGATTTCAAACTATTTTTTAAAATGCTGTTATCATTTAAATCATGTGTTTTGGAGGATATTTCAATAGCATATGTCCCTAGATGTGTTCTTACCTATCTATTTAGTTTCTAAGACATTAGCTGGATTGTAAGAGAGCACTTGTTCTAGCCTGAAAACAAAAGAATCAGAAGATCCAAAGAAAAATAAGAATAAACTCAGCCTTTCCTTACATTTCCTAGGTCATCTTTAGACCCTTGCTTAACCATCTAAAGGGATTTGCTTGACCTTGCTAGTAGTTTTAAGTTTGTTCTTAAAACTTATAATGACTTCACATTTGATCTTCGTCAAAAGGCCAAGAAGTGATAAAACTTAGAATGACTTAAGATGAAAATTTAGATGATGGTTCTTCTAAAGCAGATGTCTATGGTTAGATGCGTTTAGACTGGTTAGATTTGTTCTTTGTATGATTTAACTTCTGTTGCAATCAACTAATGCCACTTTTTCTAGTCTGTGATGGGCGGTTGATATAATCAACTTTTCTGTTTTTTTTGATTATGAAAGAAGCTACAGGAACTCTCAAGCTCTGTTTGCTTCAGTTTTATCTATCTGCCAACAGAATGCTTACCTATTCACTTGCCAAATGGCTAGAACGATATTTGTTTCTAGAAGGGAATCACCTCTGTTTCTGATATGTCTGTGGACTTGACGTGTCTAGCTTTTTATCTGAGGCAAAGGGCCAAGTCTTTTAAGAAATTTTATCTGTGTCAAGGCCAAGCGACTGTTGTTCTGTCTAACCAGATGGATTGTTCTCTAAAAAGATCTTAAACTCACTAGTAAAAAGAAATATCGAAATAAGTTGGCATTATTTTTATTTTGTTTTCTTGGTTTGGGGAAATGCTATAAAAACTCCTTCAGATTTTTAAGCTTCTAGTTCCTTAGATGTTTCCGGTCTTTGTTCTGACATACAAGTCATATTTGGTTCATAAATTCTACTTCTATGACATGACAAGTCCTATTTTTATTTTTTAATATTTGACAGTCTCCAGGTGTTTTACATGCACATCTTTTCACAAGATAGGAAAGCAACCTCAGGGTTCGCCCATACCACATGTGGTGCTGCATTTAAAAACCTGCTGTTCTTAAAACAGGTTCGACAACAGCGCTGAGCCCTGTGGCATCTATCCAACTCGAATCTTTAAGGTCCGGAATTATCATTTTATTTGATCTCCCAGACAGTTGTTTTCTTTTTTTTTTCTTGGCACGAGAATAGGCCTGTCTGCTCAAAAAAAAAAAAAAAAAAAAAAAAAAATGTGGCCATGGATCCTACTGTGTTCTGCCAGATCATCAACATTCTTGACAGTCCAATGAAAACCTCCCTTTAAACTGGGCCTGCTACTGTGTATTTCCAGACTGAAAAAATAATAAAATCTGTCGGGGTAGGGGGCTTATGCCTAAACCTTAGGAAATTGATTCCAACAGGTCCTGAAGGCCACTGGGGAGCCTGGTGAGAAGTCTGAGTGGTATTTTAACCCTTGGACCTTTGAATTCCCATTTCAAATAAGAGAAGGCTGCTGAGCAAAGATGATGTAACACCCAGCAGGCCCTCCTCCACCCTCCACACACACACATTTTGTGGGGGGAGGGGTGTGCACAAAGGGAAACGGAAGGTAGGGCCCAAATTCTGATGATATCGAATGATTTGAAATTTAAGAAAATTTCTCTCTTTAATCCTCCTCTTCTGTGCACCCCAGGTATCCCTTCCACAGATGCTTGCCTTTCTGGTGATAGCATCGTCCTCTCCCTCTGCATTCTTTGCAGTGGGAGATATGAACAGTCCATGTGATTGACATCACTGATTCCTTTCCTCCCTTCAGGCCAGCAGTGTGCAGGAGGAAAAGGGAGAAAATGAGTCCTGGAGGCCTTCTTGACTTAAACGATCATTTTGACCGCGTATTTATACATGGTCAAGAAACACTTATTAAGTTCCTGCTGCTGCAGCTCTGCTGTAACGGCTGAGGTTCAGCGGTACAGAGTGAATAAGAAAAACAAGGTTCCTTCTCTAATGGGCTCACATTCCAGTGGGGAGGGAAATAAACAGATTACAGAGCAGGTTAAGTTCGTAGATAAATGCTATGATGGAATAAAGTGAGATCTGTAAGGGATACCTGTCTGGCTTGGGAACCCAAAATTTAGGTTTTTAGCTCTGCCATGCTGGCTGCCTGGCTATGGCACCCTGGTTCAAGGCTCTGCTCTTGTGGTTCCTTGTTCTGGAATGCTCTTTCCACAGATTTCCACATGGTACACTCTTAGAGAGGCTTTCCTTTACCACTACACACACACATACACAAGCACGCACACTGAACCATCTGGAAAGGAGTTGCAAGCATTTTGATGCTCCGCCCCAAAATTCTTAAGCATATATCTCTCAAGAACCAGAAAAATTTCCTCTACAACCACAATCCTGGAGATGGGGCTCTTGGAATCTGAGCCCTCCTACAGCCACACAGTGTAACCAGTCATGAAGCAGTTCTGGAGTGCCCCGGATGCAGAGCCAAGGCCTGAGCCACACTGTGTCTGGGTCTCTGCAAGTCAGATGACGAGAAATTTGTCACATGTCAGTGTCCCATGGTGTTCTACCAAGAACCCAGTGAATTCTGGGGCTGGAAGTACTTTTTTCTGTACAGATGCTTTTTCTTTGGCCTGTGTAAGGCGTGGAGAATCTGAGTCTCTACCTGTCCGTTTAACACCTAGAGTATATCAGAGGCAGAACAGGCTTCATGACCCTGCACTCCTCCTATGCAGGAGGACCCAGTGCTTGAAACTCTGCTGTCGCTATTGTGAAATTCTTAATAATTTTAAACAAGGCATCTCACAACTTTACACCTATTATGTAGCTGGTTCTGATCACAAGCCACAAGAATTTTAATAATTAAAACTTTTTTTTTTTTTTTAATAAGCAGCTGCTTGTAAAGAACCTGAAAAACATTTAAAAGTTAGTAGAAACAGTAGATTGAGATCTACGCAGACTACTTTGATCTTGAATTCAATGGAGATTCTGCCGTTTGAGCATGCCAAGTTAGCATGGTACCATTTTCACATCTGGCTGGCAGACATTAAGGATGTTTGTGGGAGAAGAAATTGAAAGTGACTGAAAGTTGACACTTCATAGATGTTTCCTTCCTTCTCGGTTTGAAGCTGCTTTTGTTTCAGAAGGAACAGGTTGATGCTGACTTTGGACTGACTACTAGCTCCCACCAGGTCTGCAGATATGTTGGCAGGTCCGTACCATCTCGGGGTGGGTTGGGGAGAGAATCAGGAGAAAACCATGTGATGGACACAATATTTTTAATATTTCGCAAACTTCCACCCTAACAATATTTATGCTTTTGATCAAAAATTTAAAAAATATGCATCTATTGTGAACGAGCCTATCCATTGCACATTTCCCTTGACTGACAGTGGCAGTTGTTTTCTAAGACTTCAGGCAGATTGGGCCAAGTCCCTCCTCCCTTGTCTCAGCAGAAGCTCCTCTCACTTATACCTTGGTCATTGTAGGGGGAAGACACTTTTCTTGGAGAATTCTCTTGAAAGACCTTGGTAGTCATTGTAACACAAGGGAAAAAAGATGGTGAGGTTAGAGGATGAAGATAAATTATGTAGAGAAAACTTTTTTCTTTACTTTTACTTAAAATGGGGAAGGAGACATAAGAAGTGAATTCATAGGCTCTTGACTCACACATGGTTCCGTTTGCTTGACTGTCAGCTTCTTGCTCAGGCATTTAGGATGTATCTTGTTCATTCCCTACCTGCTAAAGTTTGTCTAGGAAGATACTCTACACCAGCAGTGTGTGACTCTTGTGCATTTATCTTTTTCTGACTTCCAGTGGCTGCTGAGAGAAATCAGCTCAATGTCCCCAGTCTTCCTGTCACTCAGCAAGAATGCCGGGTGGGGCTTGAAAAACAACCTTACCGGTTAGGATCACAGCGGCATACAGGGTGGTCCCCTGGGTGGGGCTGTTCCTGCAGGGACAAGGTTTAGCGAGCATCTACAAAGGCAATTCTCTTTTTTTTTTTTTTAAAGAAAGGAATTGTTGGCACTGTTGGACCAATTTTTCAATGTCTTTGGAAGCTTTAGGTGTTTGTTTTTGTCAATATATTCTGTGGAGAATCCTGGAGAGGAAAGGAAAGTGGTGCCAGTGTACACAGATGGTAAACTCACAGCTCCTATCAACAGCAGCAAAGAATTCATCTTGACTCAAGCAGGCAGCCTCTGAGGTAGGAAACGCACCCTCAGGGATATGTGGAGACCGAAAGTCCCTCATCAGAAAGATAGGTGAGGCTCCCCAGGAGACCCACAAAATGGCACTGAGTCCTATCCAACCCCATGCGGGACATTTTTTTAAATGGCGGCAAAGTTGATATTGAGCTAGGCAATCCATCAAGTCATTGGATAAGTTGTTCTGATTGTCTACAATTTTCCTCACTGGATCACAAGTCATTAAATGACATCATTTGGATAGAACTGCAAGAAAATATAAGTGAATAGGGGTGGAGAAATCCTTTCTAAACACGGCATTAAAGATACAACATAAGGAAAAAGATCAGTGAATTAAACATATTAAAAACTAAAAATGCCTATATATTTTTTAAAAACCACTGTAAACAACATTAAAAGGCAAATGACGACCTTAAGAAATGTTTCCAACATACATAGAAGATACAAGATTTAAAATTTTAACATACAAGGAATTCTTACAAATAAAATAAAAGAGACTACCCTAATAGAAAAAACATATATACACAAATTGGTTGTTTATAAAAGAAAAATGCAAATAGCCAATAATTTTATTTAAAAAATTTTCTATAAAACCAGTGAACAAGGAAATGTACCTTAAAACAATCAGGAGAAACCATTTTTAACAAATAAATCATAAAGAAAAATCCAGCATTGTTAAGAGTTCATAAAAAGTACTAAGTACTTTTATATACGTAGAATATAATTTGGTATGCTTCTGAAATTTGGCAATATATATTAAAAGCCTTAAAAGTAAGTTTTCCCTTTGGCCTAGGAATTAATTTGGCCAGAAATAATTAAGTATGTGTACAAAAGTGTGTATTCAAAGTGGTTCAAGTTGGTATTATTTATGACAGCAGAAAAGGCCCTGAGTTGGAGTGCTGTCCATCAACCGTGAAGAGGGTCAGTAAGTTATAGTGCATTACGAATAAGTTGTTAGAGCATGCAGACCAGGAAGGCCTGGGTTCAAGTTCGGACTCTTCACTTGATAACTGTGCGTCTTTTCTGTGCTTCAGTTTCTTCAGTTGTAAAATGAGGATAATTTTATAGCACCTGCCTCATTAAGTTATTGTGACAATTAAATGTGTTACTGTATGTAAACTGCCTTCTATATCCTAAGTGTTAGCTGCTATTATTATTCTTCTTTCTGTGGATATAACATGGCCATTAAATATGTCATAAAGAACATTTAAAAACATGAGGAATAGACATGATATATGAAGTGGAGGGAAAAAAGTACAGAAGAGTATCCATAATACTGATAACAACTTTACAAATATATAGTGTAGAGAGAGACAAAGAAAAAAAGACTGGCAACAGACCAAATGTAACAGTGTTTATCTCTGAGTGACTCTCATTTCTTCTTAATCCTTTTTAATATTTTGCAAAATTTCCACCATAACACTATTTATGCTTTTGATCAGAAATTTAGAAAATCCGAATCTCTTTGTACGAATCTCTTTGTAAACGAGTGTTACTTAGATGCCCATCTGTTGCGCATTCCCCTTGACTGGCATTGGCAGAGTGAAGTGGAACACCCTTCCTACTTGTTTGCTAAAGTCTTTCATTTTGTTCTACCTTGCGGTCAATATTCTGCTTCTTCCTGTCCCTGGCCCAAGGCTGGGCTCCACTCTGGTCCTGGAAGAGCAGATGAAGCTGGAAGGATCCTGAATCCCCAGAATCCCCATGTGAGAAGGAAGTGGAGCCAGAAGCAGGCCTCTCCAGAGTGGGACTGGGATGAGTGGGGGCCACGGCTGGCCTCTGACTGCTAAGCCGTGGAGGGTGGAGAAGCGTCAGGTAATGGTGCTTAATGGTGCTTCTACTGGAGCAGAGCCTGGTGGTAGATTTGGGTTTCAACTATTACAAAATACTCGTTTTCCTGTTGCCATGATGAATAGGAAGAATTATTAGGCAGGTAGCATTCATCCTACCTCTAGATTTGGCAATCCAGTCAAGGTTTTTAAATGAGTTGGCATCCTGGGCTTGCCTTATTGCCCAGAATTGCCAAATAATGGCTTTGTTCACACCTTCTGGTGGAGAGCTAGAGATGAGAGAAGCTTGAGGTCCTAATTGGTTAAGGGAAGCTCCAGCACTGAGATGTGCAAATAGAACAGGTTTTTCCTTTTCTCTTTGGCTGAAAGCAAGAGAGAATTTAGGTGTGTCTGGTTCTCTGAGTCACTGATGAGCAAGTTTCAGTCTTTCCTGAGGCTTTCTCTGTGTTTTTTCCTCTTGTTTCTGAAGACTGGCATGTTGTGAGTGCTTCACAAATTTTGTAGACTGGTAAATAGATAAATGAGTGAGTGAGAGGATGAATAAATGAATAGGTAGGTGGATAGCTGATTGGATGGAGAATGGAGCACAAGGCTGACCTGCTGGAACTCCCTAATCCTTCCCCTGCTTTAAGCTTCCTGAAAGGAAGGATGTATCCCCAACCACTTATGCTCTTTATCACAATTTCTCCTATTCTCAACACTCAAGTTGAGGCAACAGCAGATTAAGCTAAACTAGAGAAAGCTGAATGCTAGTTACTTGGTGAAAATAAGACAGATTATTTTATAGCCGTGGGTTATAAAAGGTGTTTTCCATATAAAGTGTCTTGGGAGAAGGGCAACTAGCAAACTTTCCAAACCCAGTCCCAAATTCTGGGTGTCAGAGTAAACAACACTGGGGTTCAGTAGACATCTACATGGACAAATGGTCAGCACTTAACAGCTGTCATTGAATACCAGGGGATTCTGGTGTTCAGTACCAGGAAAACCAGTTTCTTGAGATCTTTAGGTCTGGTCAAGACTTTACTTACAGGTGAGAGAATGCAGAAGTAACGCCACTAGGAACCTGGCCACTCCAGGCCAGTGAGTCACTCTCAGGGAAAGGGACCATAAGAAGAATCCACTGATGAGGACATGGTGGCTCCAGAAAAACTCAGGGTCCAACCGGAGTGGTACTAACTAGAGGCTCCATTTTCCTCACTAAGGACTGCAACCCCAGGCAAGCAGCCAAAGGAGAGCTTCACACTTCCCTGCTGAAAGCTAGTTAAATTAGCTCCTCAATTTTTGAACATTTCTACTCTATTAGTTCCTTCTTCTCTGAAACCAACATGCTCCAGTCTCTCTTATCTTAAAAAAAAAAAAAAAAGTCCTAAATTGCTCTCACTTTGACTACCAGCATCATCTTTTCTTTTACTATCAAAATTTCTCAAAAAAGTTATCTATACTCAATGTTCCTCTACTTCCTCATAACCACTCGTTCCTTAATGCCTTAAAATATGACTTTCTCTGATGCTTCTTAACTGAAATTGCTACCAAAAGTCACCACAACTTCTAAGTCCCCCAAATCAGTCACCTCTGCTCAACTATTATCCTTTTTGACTTTTCGATAGCAGTCGACACCGCTGACCACTGCCATCTTTGGAAATTGTTTTCTTTTTGACTGAGGGACATCTCGGTATCTTGATTTCCTACCCCTTGAAGATTTCCCCCTCCATTTCCTGCTCTAATTTCTCTCTTCTCTTTGCAGAATGCAGACATTACTTAGTGGGACAGCATGCACAGTGGTCACAAGTCTGCACTTTGCAGAGCATAGTACTGTGCCTGGCACAGTGTAAGCACTCAAAACACGTAAGCCTAAGAGACAAGAGCCTCGTCCCTTCCTGCTGCTGCTGCCAACTCAGTCCTCTTGTCTACTCTGAGGTTCCCCCACCATCAGCTGTGTTTCCAGCACCCCACATACACCTCCACTGCAGACTTCCCTCGGGCACAGCAATCTGCTGCTGCAAGAGGGGCTCATTTCCTCTGCTAATCTGAGAACTGCTCAGGGAAAGGACTCCATCTGTCTCGCTTTCGTAGCCGGGGTGACTAGCACTCTGGAATCTAGAGATGGTCATGTTTTGTTTGCCTGTTCATAGAAGGACCTCACTGTGGGTAACCTAAATGTCCATCTCCAGGAGGCCGTGGCTTTCAAAGCTGCCGATTTATGTTTCTAACCACATGCCAGACATTTTCACACACACGTCTCAGTTTTACTAAAACCAAACTCGTGGTTTGAACTGTCGTTCTCCCAGAAAGACTCAAAATCACAGCATGATCACCGCCTCCTCTCCATCGCCCCTGGCATACAGCCACCCAATCCTTCCCCATTTCCTCATCCAACTCACCTTTCTATTCCCAGAAACCCAAGCTAGCCGAGCCCCTCCCGCCTAGACTGATACAGTGGCCTCCTAATTGTTCTCTGACCTCCCAACTCGCCCCACTGTGACCCATCGAATCACACTGGGACCGAGTGAACTTAAAAGCACCATTTTGGTTCTGTCACTTCTGTATCCTCAATTAGCCACCAAATATCGTTCAGGTAGTAATGGAGTGAAGGGAGGCCTCTGGCCTCCCTTTATACTTTCCCATTCTATTTCTCCTCACGCAAAGACTGGGTGATTTCCTTTCCTCCAAGGCAGTGGGCATTTCCACCTTTCACTTGGAAAACCCTCTCCCTAACTTTCTGCCTAACCAGCTCCAGCCTGCCTTCCTGATTGCCATAGTCAGAAGTGACTCCCGTCTTCTTGGATCTCCTAGAACATTCAGCTTGTACCTCCCAGCATGAATGAGTGTGGATATATCAGTTTATGTCCTGTCCTCCTTTAAGGGAAGGTGCTGTACCCACCTGTAATGCTGTGCACATTACAGGAAATAAACATTCATTTGCATGATTGAATGAATCACTTAATCAAAATTTTACGCCTAGCAATCTGTGTTTCCAAGTTACCATTTCCAGCTCATTTCCACCCTAGACAGCTCTGTGATAGTTGGTCCCTATGGAAAAAAGACTCCATTAGAATTAGGCTCTGAGCAAAGTATATACAGCTAAAAGAATGAGCCAGATGCATAGAGCTGTTCCTCAAACGCGGGAGTTATGGAGGGCCAGTGAAAGGAAGGGTAGAGGCATTTAATGACACCAGTGGATCAGGTAAGGCCTATTTATAAAGTTTTCCTGGGGAATCTAGGTTTTTGTTTGTTTGTTTGTTAGTTTTAAGTCTTCTTCATTTTTTTTTATTTCCCAATTGCTGTTGACATACGATAGTATATTGGTACAACACAGTGATTAGATGTTTATATAACATAGAAACCGATCACCCCAGTAAGTCACCATATACCATCTGACACCATACATAGTTATTACAATATTACTGACTACGTTCCCTATGCTGTATTTTGCATTCCTGACTACTTTTATAAATGGCAATTTGTACTTCTTAATTCCTTCACCTTTTTCACCCATCCCCCTGACCCCCCGCCCAAATATGGCAACTATCAATTTGCCTGGGGGGCTAGGTTTTAAACTTATGCATATCTGAGATTCACCATTCTGTCCTTGGGTTCAAGCTGGATCAGCCTTGAAACATAATTAGGAGTTTTTCCTTCCTTTCCTATCAAGTCCCTTGTTTCCTTCCTTCCTTCCTTCCTTCCCTCCTTCCCTCCTTCCCTCCTTCTTTCCTTCTTTCCTTCTAACAGTCTCTCAGCCTATCCCATAACCCATTCTGCAGGATCTAAGTCTAGTACTAGGACATAGAATTTCCCAGGAACTAAGGCATGAGGCAGAAAATGAGAGAAGCAGTAGATATTTTGCCAAGAAGAGGTGCTGTTCTTGATGCTCTAAATTCTAACACCTGCCATCCCTAACACCAGTCCTGGTTTCCAGGAAGCACTAGAGGTGTTCAAATACATAGGAGGCCCTGGCCAACCTGGAATAGCTGTGGGGATCTCCAGGAGCGAGAAAGACTGGAATTAGCCTGTACTTAGTGGAGTTTTATAGGTAGTGATTAAACACCTGTTAAAAAGCAATTATTAAATGATTAAACACCCATGACTGACCTTTTCCAAGAGTGTGGTCTAAAGAGCAGCAGCATCAAATCATCTAAAATACTGCTAGAAACCCAGAATCTGAGCCCTCCATCCCAGGCTGACTGAAGCAGATTCTGTTTCAGCATGGTCCTGTAATGATTTGTGTCCACATCTAAATTTCAGAAGCACAGCCATAGATATTCCAAAGTGGTCTCTTAAAAGCATGTTCCAAGAACCAGTGTTATAAAAGCTGTCAGCAACCTACCACTCTGCAGCAACTTGCTTTCTCCAAGGGCCAACAGCAGGAGAAGGTGTCACTAATTAACTGCCCCATTTTTTCCAGTCGTCATAGGGTCACCTCCCTTTCTGGCTCAAATCAAGGGGCCATTGTGGTTTGAGAGACTGCTGGAATGGAGACAGTGGGGAGGAGAGAGAAGTGGAGTGGTGTGTGTGAAGATGCCATGCCAGTCCCCCCAACAACCGTTCCCATGCTCTGTGGCATGATTCCTGCCCCCCCACCCAACCCCGCCCCATGACAGGTCAGGAGAGGTCAGAGCAAGAAGCCCTAGAAGCTGTGTGTTTCCTAAGAACTGCCAGCCTGGCTGGTTTAAGAGAAATGCTTCCCTAAACCTGGAAACAACTGAGATGTTCACCAGGAGATGAACGGGTAAACAGACTGTGGTGTAGCCATATGCTGGAATACTACTCACAATAGAAAGGAATGCGTTATTGATACATGCAGTAACAGGGCTAAATCTCAAAACAATTTTTTAAAAAGCAGCCAGAACCACCCACCTCCCCAAAAAGAAAAAGAGCAACACTGTGTAATTGCATGCATATAAAACTCTAGAAAATGCAAACTAATCTATAGTGACAGACTTCAGATCGGTGGTTCTTGGGAATAAGAGGTAAGCAAGAGCAGGAGGGAGAGATTATAAAGGGGCCACTAGAAAACTTTTGGAGGTCATAAATATATTCTCTATCTTGATTCTAGTGATAGTTTCCTGTATGTATGCACATGTCAAAGTTTATCAAACTGTATACTTCTAAATGTGCAGCTAATTACATATCAATCATACCTCAACAAAGCTGAGAGAGAGAAGCTGCCGGTCAGAATAACCAAGAGCCAGGGAAGAACAATGAGAAGAAAGAACAATGGAGAGAAGCCTGGAGCCAGCGCAAGACAGAAACCAGAGATAAGGTGACTCCTGGCCCCCTTTGACCTTCAGACTGTGGGAAGGTGGCCTGGGCTTGGCAGACTAGAGAAGAACCCACCTGGGAGAGCCATCCAGTCCCCAGTTCATCTCTGGCCCGAAGAATTCTTTTGAGAACCAGTGGCAGGCTGGCACCCAGGAACATACGCTTTTTTTGATGGAGGGAATCCGCACTCCTAAACTGGCTCTGAAATAGGCCTCTCTTAGTAGACAGTCAGGGGACAATGGGGGCCCCTCTACTCTGAGCCATGCCTGGCTCTCTGCTTTCTAAGCCAAAGTCAGATGGCCTTCTGGTGGCAGAGTGAGGCCTTGCTCATCAGGACAATGGCCCCACGGCACTGAAACTGTGTGTGGAGACAGGAGACAGAGGTTGACCTGGGTTTGGGGAGCTTCCTAAACTTGTCAGATGCCGGGCTGCCTCCCATCACTTTGACCCGGGAGGTTATCCTAGGTGTTAAATGGCTTATAGTATCCATGTTCGACATCAGTGGCTGCCACTTACTTCAGGGCCACTGAGTAGATGACATTGTTTATAAAAGGCAGCCCTGAGAGCCTTTTTTCAGCTGGATTTAACTGGCCACGCGAGCTGACTGTTTTTGTTTTTTGTTTTTTGTTTTTTACTAGCACCACCTCTGTCAACTGAGCAGCAGTAGCAATATCCTCCAAAGCTAGACACCTATGGGAAAGCTGCATTTATCTTCAGTGGCTCTGAGGCGACCTTTCTCCTATACTGGGGGAAGAGAGAAGCAGTGACCTGTATGTCCCATTAGGAAAGTCTGACTAGAGGTGTGGCATCATGAGCACTTACACAGCCTGCTTGAAGATTGCAACTCAGGCTTCGTATTTTTTAAATTCCTGTGTAATTTACGTATGGTAAAATTACCCTAAGTGTATCGTCCAGTGGGTTTCGGTAAACGAGTGCAGAAGTGACACCACTACCTTAACTAAGATACAGAACAGCTCCCTCTCTCTCGGTATTCCCTCACGTTTGCTTATAGTCAACCACTCGAAGATCATACAAATGTAAGCGTACAGGACAGATGTAGACTTTGGGGTCTGGCTTCTTTCATTTTGCACAGTGTTTTCGAGGTTCATCCATGCTACAGCATGATCTGTAGTTCATCACTTTCCATTGCTGAATAATATTTCATTGTATTCATGTGGCAGTTTTTTTTATCCATTCTCAGTAGAAAGACATTTGGGTTGTTTCCAGCTTTAGGTGATTTTAAATAAAGCTACCATATATTCACATAAAGTTTGTTTTGTGAATATAGGTTTTTATTCCAGTTAGCAGTAGAATTGTTGGGTCACATGGTGAGTGAGTATTTAACTTTATAAGAAACTGCTGGCCTCTTTTTTTCCCAAAGTGGTTGTACAATTTTACATTCCCACTAGCAGTGTATGAGAATTCCAGTTACTTCACACCCTAACCAACACTTGGTGTGTTTAGTTTATTTTTATTTTTTATTTTATATTTTTTTAGCCATTCCAGTAGGTGGTAGTACCTCACCGCGGTTTTAATTTTTCATTTCTCTAATGAAAATGTTATTGAGCATCTTTTCATGTGCTTGTTTGCCATTCGTCTAGCTTTTTAGGTGACCCGTTTAATGCTTTGTTCTAGCATCCTTTTTAGTAGCTGAGGTTGAGACTCTGTACATAATAGGGCCGTTTGTCTTTCACCTGCCTGCATAAACTGTCTTAGAAACTCAAAGAAACTAAAAAAATGCACCCCGAGAAATTTGGGGAGAAGGAGAGTAGATAATAGAGATCAGTGTAATATTGCCAAAAGAAAAGGTGTTTCGTTAGGATGTAGAAAGATAGGGTAGATGTTTTCTCAGATGGATCTACAAGAAGGAGGAGGACAGGAGTGGAGGAGGAAGCCCTGATTCTATCCCAGGAGGAGCAAAGGAGATGTAGCACGCAGGAGATGAGAACCTTCTGCTACTCTAGAAGAGATTCTCAAGAGATACTGTTTCCTTGGGCCTTTCCGTAGAAGTAGGAAGCAAGCGATAAAATGAAGTGGCGATGAGTTACAAATACAAAACATGGAACTAAATATGAAACTGCGGGTAGAAACAGATTTTGTGCCTCATTGTATTTAGCTTCTTGTCAATTCCTGAAGAATCTTCCTAAGAGTCCACTTCCCCTTTCCAGATATGAGGTGATACAATTTTGCTTCTCTGCTGAAGCAGAGGCGTTCTGACGAACACTGCTCATTTATCTCTTAACTTGGCTTGTTTAAGACACATGCCCAGTGCTGCCTGAGCCAAGGACTAAAGGAAGGTGCTGCCAGGTTGGCCACTTCACTGCTGCCCTGCCTACCTTTCTGGGCTTCAGTCTGCACAGACCCTCTGAGTGCTGCGAGGTGGAGAAGGAACAAGCCATGGACGACCTGTTACGTTGCTGAAGGCTTGGACAGAAATGCGGATTTCATTCATAGTAGGGAGGCAAGCCGAGGTGGAGAACAGAAGCCTCCCACACATGTTTGTTCCAGAAGATCGCCTCCAAGAGGAAGTGAGTCTGGGACACAATTAGTTTGGTAGTAGGGCCAAGGTGTAATTCAGAAGAAATGTCTTCACCGAGCGTCCAGTGGAAGGGTAGCTATGTGCTGCCTTGTTCTTAGACATCAGATGCCCTCCTGCAAATACATATCACTCTCCCAAACCTGCAGGACAGGGTCTGTGAAGTCATTCCTTTGTGTGTACTCTGCGCCCACACCGCATGTGTAACTAACTACCCATAAGCCTCAGAAGCACCCCGAATGCCAGAAGCTGACTTGAAATGACTTCCTTAAGTTTGCTCTTTGACTGAGAACGTTTAGAAAACAATCATTCCTTTAAGCAGCCAGCCTCTAGGCCAGACCCAGCAGGCCTGGAGGGGGCGAGTCCTTAGGTTTCCGCGGAAGGTCATCTAGGTGAAGTACTTAGGGGTCGAGACCTGGGCAAGATCCTATTCTGATTTATAGATTTTTGTTTGCAGACTTAGAGATGTTCTAGTTTCAAACATTTCTCTTTGCTCAGTGAATGATTACACACACACACACACACACACACACACACACACACACACACACTGATCCTTTCCATAAATTCACATGAAGGAGACGTATTCCTTCCCTTTCTGGCTCCAATGGCATTAGAGTTCATAGGTGGTTCCGTCCCTGGGGCTACAGGATAGCCACCTCCTCCCTTTACCAGGGTGGATGGTTTGACTCAGGGTATCAGGTGTGACTGGGCGAGTTTGCCCAGGGCATCGGTTGTTCCTGTTTCACGGGAGAAGGATCTTTTCTGGAGGAGGCCAGGACCTGAGGCCTGTTCCTCAAGCGGCCCTGGCTTTCCACTGCAGAGTCTTTTTTTCTCTGAACCTGCCCAGCTGTGAGTCCCCATTGTACTGGAGTCTCAAGCAGACTCTTTACTACCTTATTAAGGGCATCAAACACCAGCTATTAATTTTTGAATGTTGTTTAGGCACTGCTGCAACATGTAAGTTTTGTTCATTGATTTCCATAAGTATTTACTGTGGTACATTTGTTGTTGTTATAAATCATTTAGATGAACCAGTTGGTGTATTCCAGTCTTAGGCACACCCTGCAGAGCCCAAGAATGCTGGAGAAATTGTTATTATAAATGTTCCATTCTTAGCTTCCCGGAAGTAGGGCTCTCGCCGCACACACAAAATGTGACTCCAAGGGCAGACTTCATAGCTGCCTTGTTTCCTCCTTGAAATGGACGTAGGTGGGACGCTGGGTCTTTTTCTTTTTGTTCCCAAAGAACTCTCGTTTTCTGGCATAGAAAAGAACATGGAGCTAAATATTTAATTAGAGGAACAAGTACCAGGAACACGTAAAGAATTTAGTGTGAAGAGAGATGAGGGAAATTTTAAGGATGTTACTACGGTAAAGCAGGCCTTCTTACACAAAATAGTATACAGTTGACCCTTGAAAAGTATGGGTTTGAACTGAGTGTGGCCACTTACTCATGGATGTTATTTTTTTCAGTAAATACCTGTACTGTTTGTGATTTGCGGTTAGGAGTTTGTGGATGCAGAGGGCCCACGGTATGCTTTGCTCTATGCTGTTTTATATAGGGTACTTGAGTATCCATGGATTTTGGTATCCAAAGGGGGTCCTTGAACCTATCCCCCAAGGATACTGAGGGATAACTAAGTTTTGGGAGAGTCAAAAGTTATTTGCAGAAAAGATAGCAATTTTCATGTAGAAGCTAGCATGGTGCTGTCCTTTCTCATGCCTGTGGAGGTGATAATCTCCATTCCAAAGTTAGCACATGTCAGTGACACACTGTAGCCTATTTTGATTCATTTGAATTTAGAATTGTAGTAATAAACCTATTTGGGTTAGTGTCAGATGATAGCTACTCATATGAGTATTTGTGCCATGACTTCACTTACTATGTGCTTAAATAGACACCCAAAAGGACAGCTGTACACGAGGCTATTTTCATCTGCCTCCAGTTTCTCAGTAAATCGTTTCATCCAAATTGTAGCAAAGCACTCAGTCCTCAGTGAAAACCTACCAACATCAAATGCAATGCTTTTAAAAGCAACCCATTTTGTAATATGGACAGGAGGGATAAATGTTATTTAAAAGAAATGTTCTTCATGGAGTAGTATGCTTACTAAAATACTAGTTAAGTCATATCGCTACTGCCTTTAAAAATGTCCAGGGTTTCTCACGGCCGGTAGAATCCAGTTCCATTCCCTACTCAATCTCCAGGACTTTGTAAAGGATTTCAAGCCTCCTTTCCAGCCTCATCGCCTACTGTGTCTCTTTATATACCCCATTTTCTAACCACATGAAATGGCCCTTTTCTGAGCAAGCCAAGCACTTTTGGATCCCTGTATATAAAACAGTCTTCCTGCAGATATAGACAAAATGTGACCAGGAGCCGCTACCAAAGAGAAGACCCTGTAGCTTCTTCACCAAAACGTGAATAATTTTCCACTGGTTTCTTCCCAACACTACACCGTGGAACTGGGACTTTTCTGTGTTTTGCTTCAACAGCAATCTCTTTCCCCAAGTCACTTTCTGGAGTATAGCTCCTATTCACTCAGCCATTTAGTTCAAAGATGAGCTCAGTGCGTTGTGTGGGCTTCCATGAGAGAGTCAGCAGAGCATGGAGCTAAGGCCAAAGGCCTGGACTCCCAGCTGTGCGACCTTGGGTCAGTCCCTGGACGTCCACTTCCTCAGTCGCCACAGGGAAATAAGGATGCCTGCTCCGCCTACCTCAGGGTTTGGGATGAGGGACAAATGGATGCGGTAAACACCTTGTAAACTATAAAGCATGCACAGCGTGAGGTGTTAACATCTCAATAAATTTCATGGTTTGCTTTAGTTAACACAGGGTTTCTCAGCCTCAGCACTATTGACATTTTGGGCTGAATAATTCTTTGTTGGGGAGGAGGAGGCGTGGAGGAGCTGGCCTGCGTGCTGCAGGGTGTTGACCCACCAGATGCCAGCAGCACGAAGTTGTGACAACAAAAAATGTCTCCAGACATTGCCCTAGGTCCCTCGGGGAGGGACATGTCTCTGGTGAGAACACTGGTCCAGCATTAGCTTCTAGAGTTATATTCTGGTCGCCCTTCCATCTCTTCCCTCCAACTGTTCCGTCTAGCGCCGTAGTCTGTTCTGGTAATGAAATAAACAAGGCTTTTAAAATTCCATGTCGGGAGAACTTTCCCTACTCTCTGCCAACCTGTACAAAGATGTTTTTGCAGTCGTCCATGTGCAGACCTAGTAGCTTCTCTGGATTCTGTCCATAGAATCTCCTGGAACAAAAAAACTTCATTTCCTGGAGACCGAACTCAAAAATTCTTCCTGTTTTCTAACTCATCCTTTTCATCTTTGTTTACTAGGCAATCCTGCTTTTAATGTGCAATTTCTCTTAAAATTTTAAGTTTTTTTTCATTAAATCATCTCTTCTCTCTCCCACCGACTTCACCAACCTACCTGTAGGACCAAAAGCCATTCCATAATTTTAGATTTCCTTTTCTTCTCACCGATCTTTTTGGTTTGTTTTTTAATACCGAGAAGGTAATACGTGGTATTACACTTTTCCCAGATAATATCAAAGTGTATTAAGGAAAATCTATCCCCTTCATTTTCTCCTCCTCCTCAGTGCCCTCCCCCCCGCCCCAGCTTGCAATGTCCTTCTCCAGGACTGTAGTGTTCACTCCTGGCGCATCCTATCCTTCCAGTTTTCTAACCATATGCAAGCATATTTTGCTAACGTTTATATGCGAAGTAAATGATTTTTCTCTTATTCTGTCCCCAGCCAGAATAGTTCTCAGTCCCTACATATGGCCAAAGAGCAGGTTTTATTAGTGCTCTGCAGGTCTCAAAGATAGACTCCCCCTCCCACCAAAGCCCCACCGGGCGCCTCGTGTGCTGGAATTGCAGACAGCCTGATCAGGCCTTCCGACACCGCCAAGCAAACCCCTTCAGGCGTTCATCCACAAAAACCCAAACGTTAAAACCTCCATTCTACTGTGTTTGATTTTTTTTTTTTTTAAAGAGGCAATGTGTTTTGCGAGGGACTCTGAGGAGAAAGAACAGACGAGTTTATGCAATGGGAAAAAATGACTCTGTACCAGAGGAGAATTTAGGCAGGGTGTGCACAAGGGCTCATTCCAGTGAACGTTCTGCATTGCGAAGTTTTATAAATTAAATTCCTGGCAGGGAAATGGTGAGAATTATTTAGTTTCTGATTTGGTAACTTATGGCCTTTTACAAAAAGAGGTGCTCAAGTGCAAAGAAGAGATTAAAAAATACTCCATTTGAATAAGGGCCATTTTTAGATTCCTCTTCATTCCTTTGTTCATTCACATGAATTAATTGGTTTTAGATTCTTTTATGGGGCCAAGCTTTAAGTAGGAGGAAGTCATGTAGTTAACTCGGACACGGCTCCAGCTTTCCAGAAGCACATGGTCAATGAGGGCAGAAAGAGATTGCATAAATGATATAACCCAAATATAATGTGAGAACAGCTAAAATACTGCAGGTGCTACCCGATGCTTCCCAAGAAACACTGACATGAACGTAGGTTCCAACACAACTGTCCCAGGATGCAGAAATCCAGAAACGCCAGGGGTGATAACACAGCATGACTCGGCCTCCATATCTGCTGGCTCTGAACTGAACCGTGGTCCCTGCCAGAGGAAGGAAGAAGACGGCCGTGGCAGTTAAGTGGGGACAGCCTTATCTTTACAGGCCCTGTCTTTACTGTCTACAGTAAGGTGTGGCAGCCACATTTCTCAATGCTTCCTGGCTTTGCCAAACCAACTCTTATTTTCTTCTCTGACTTTCTCCCCTCAGGTTTACAACTTATGAATGAAGACTCTTAAGAGATAAATTAGTCAGCTATTGCTGCACTAATGCCATGTAAATATCTCTGTAGCTTATAGTTATAAACATTGATTTTCATGCTTATGGGTCTGTAAGTCAGCAGAGGTTTGGCTGATTTAGACAGAGCTAGGCTGGAATCCAAGTTTCTGATCTTGTTGAGGTCTGGTTCACATGATGGATCTCACAATCTCAGATCACGGAAGTGTAAGATGAGAGGAACACAAGAAGGCGAGCCACATTATGTGATGGCTCTTAAAGAACTTTGCCCACACTGTCTCTTCCACTCATATTTCTTTGATCAGAGCAAGTCATATGTGACCTGGCCCCACATCAATAAGCAGGGAAATAAACTTCGCCTACTAGAATCGAAGGAACTGCCAAGTCCCAGGGCATGGATATAATTCATGGAATTCAGAGAAAGCAAAAAGAACTGTGAACAATGATCTAATCCACTATAAAGAACTGCCATTTTCATGAAGAGAGAACCTAACAGTGACATGTACATGTGACCCCTTCCCATGCAGCGGAATTGTTGCTGACTGTGCGTACTGAAGCATGGTGACTGACACATGGGCCCCGTGCCCCTTTGTGGCTGTAGCTGAAATGATCATCACTGTAGACTTGAAGACTTTTGTTCCTGGCTTCAGCTAAGCTTTGCACCTGCTGCTTCATAAACAGTGAAGGAACAACTTCGTCTTCCTATTCAAGGGCCCACTTATTTCCTTTCTCCTGCCCCAATTCTACAACTGTCACGTCCCTCCCATCCACTGCATATATGGCGGCTCCATCTCAACGCAGTAACACTCAGCCGACTGGCTGTTCTGCAAGTCCCTTGTCCTCCATTCTCACCCAGCCCAGGGCTGCCGTGGTGCTGTAAATACATGCCTATATTTCTGGGTCTTGGTGATGAAGGAAAGGCCTAAGAGCCTGGCTGGGTTGTCTATGGCAGATTCTGTCTTTAGAAGCTGAGTTCTATCTCTCCTCTGAAAATCTGTATATGAGCCTGCCTCCCAAAGAATCTAATAAACTCGTAGAATATGAGTGCTGGGGGCTAGTTATCTCCACTGTGTAACAGACAAAGCACATGAGGCTTGGAGACTCTAGGGAATGAACTAAGACTGTAGTCTTGGACTTTCGATTCTCAATCCAGTGGATATACAGTGTCTCACCCCATCCACCTTTCCCTGGGCAGGGGGGATTAGTTGCATTGTTATCGAAATTATTGTGAACATAGCGGCAGGATATTAGATAGAATTCTATGAATAGATGCATTTGGGGGCCATGGCTCTCTCTGTTTACATATCCATCTAAGGCCCCCCAAACCAGCAGATTACACTATTTGATCTAACAAAAGGAAGTCTCAGCTAAAATGTACAGGTAAATATAAAGTTACTTCTTAGCTCTTCATCTATCAGCCTAAGGACCAGAGTTGCATTTTAGAGAGCCTTCCTACCAACTCTGGCATTCCCAAGGCAATCTCAGAGAAAACTGGGGAGAGGGACCCTGAAATAACTGAAGTTAATCCGGAATAACAGAGAAATCACTAGACCAACTCGTTGTATTTGTAAGTCACTATATTCAGTTTACCGCTACCAGAATTGAAATTCAAAATCGATGTTATAATAGAAAAATAGAGTAAGTTACCATTTATCCATACCTGAGTCTGCGACCTGTGAATTTTGTACCTACAGTGTCCTGGTAGGATAGCGATACCAACTGCTAGTACTGGAATGAAAATAAGAGTAATACTGCCAGCTAATATGTACAGGGAAAAATCCGAAAGGATTTAAAATGGAATAATTTTCTTTGGCTTATGTACATTTTTAATTTTCCACAGTAAATACGTGTTCTTTTTGTAATAAGAAAAATTTGCTATTTTAATTTTAAAACAATCACCTTTTACCTCCTATCCTCCACTCCTCTCTCTCCCACCTGATACAAATCTTCTCAACTTTCACTTATTTTTGGCGCTACCCACATACTCTGGCACTGGAATTGCTTCTCCTAGTATCTTCCCTAATTCTATTACAACTTGCTCTTCCCCGCACAACCTTTGTGCCTTTGTTGAGGATGTAGTTGGCCAGAACACCATCAGCTGTGCATCTGGAAAGTCAAATTAAACAGAATAATAAAAGAAAAAGCAATGAGACTACTAATCTGCATTTAGCATTCTAAAATGGACATTGGTACAGATATATATTTGTTAATGATGTATGTCTTACTTCAAAAATACTTGAAGAGACTTAGAGAAGAAAAAAAATGTTATCAAGGTAGGGTTTGATCAAAAAATTAACAGCAGTGGTAGGAAGTTTTGTTCCTTTTACTAGGTGTAGGACGTCACAGATGAGCAAGACTGGGGAAGTCAGTCTCAGGCAGACGTGACCAGATCTTCTTGGTATACTCTGATGGGCATTTTGGGGTGGGAGTGGCGGAAGGGCATCCAGCCTGTGGGTAGGGAGAGATTCCTGGGAAGGCTCTCTGGTCTCCTGAACTAAGTCCTGAAAGATGAGTTAGACTTTGCCAGGGAAAGAAGTGTTCTTAGAAGTGGTAAGGAAACCTGGGCTTCCTGACAAACAAGGCAAAAAGGGAAATATTCTGGGCTATTTATTTCTTACTATTTGAGAATAGGGACATACCTTTCCAGGAGCTAAAAATGGAACTCTGGAATAGTGATTCTCAAGTTTTTTTGTGTGTATAAAAATCCCCACAAAATATTATTTAAAATGCAGAGTTCTGGATCTCAGCTCTAAAGAGTCTGCGTGAATAGTTCCGGGATAGGGTCCAGGATTCTGGATTTTACACACTCCCCAAATAATTCCGGTGTAGGTGCCCCCGTCCAGCCCACTTAAAAATATATGACAGTAAAAGGAATTTTTAAATTTATTTTTTGATTCGAAAACATATAAAGCACTGTCCTGAATGTTGGGGATAGACTGGAGAACGAGATGGAGAAAGGCCCTGCGGGCCAGTTAGTGGGGTACCATGGACTCGAGGTTCTGCCCTGCTCCCCAGGGGCAACCGCAGGGCCCTGCAGACCCAGGCTCGGCGCCTTGTCCCACAGGCCAGTTGACACTTCAGCTCCTAACCACAGCCCTTCGCAGTTTCATTTTTGGTCACCAGGCTATTTGCCTAGACCCCGGAGACTGTCATGGGGGTGGTCCAGGCCGAGGCCTGTGGTGGAAGCCCCTAGCATTCTGCAAACCTGCAGCAGCTGCTCTGAGTCACGAGCTGAAGAGTATGTGACCAGATCAGCAGCTGGAATGCAAGGAAAGAGACCACTGGGGGTTTCGACAAATGCAAAGGGGCCAGTCAGGGTGCACCTGGGTGTGTAGGCTCCCGGCTTCAAAGGCGGTGTGTGATGGACTGAACTGTGTTCTCCCCTTGCCCCCAGATTCAGATGTTGAAGTTGTCACTGCCAATATGGTGGTATTTGGAGGGGAGGCCTTTGGGAAGTAGTTGGATGAGATGGTGGTCATTAGGGTGAGGCCCTCGTGATGAGAAGAGACACCAGAGAGCTTGCTCTCTCTTTCTCTCTCTGCCATGTGAGTACACAGTGAGAGTGTAGCCAGCCAGGAAGAGGGCTCTCCCAGAACCTGATCGTGCTGGGACCCTGACTTCCAGCCCCCAGATCTATGAGCAAATACACGTCTGTCATTTAAGCCACCTAGTCTATGGAATTTCATATGGCAGAACAAGCTAAGATACAGTAGAATTGCTACTAGCCCCTCTCCTGGCTACGGCTTTTTGCTTACTCTGGAGTCCAGTTTAATCCTTCTGCCCCAGCCCTAGCCCCTGCCTTGCCCACCAATCTCTCTGGGCACTCCTTCAGAACCTGGGACCTTAATCTGCTCCCTGAACCCACCTAACTGGCTTCAGAGTGATGTATAGGCCCACCTGATAGTGTATCTGGGTCCCGGCTACCTTGTTAAGCAAACACTGCTGAGCCATCAACTACCACTGGTTAGCATTTAGACAGAACAAGAAGCCCCAGAAAGTGTATGCAAGTGTGTCGGTGTGGGTGTGAGTTTTTGTGTGCGTGAGCATGTGTGTATGAGTATATGACTATGCATGTGGGTATGTGTTGAGAGACTGAATACAATCTAACAGTGGCCAGACCATATAAAACACAACTCTGACCCACAATCTGCAGCAAACAACCCAGGAAGCCAGGTGGGTATACATCAAACATGTAGGAAGTCAGACTCTACCTCTAGAAACTGGTCCAAGAAACCAAACCACAATAGCTGTTAATAGTCGGCCGTAATTTTTTTTCTCCTGCTTTCAGTTTAGGAGAAGCAAATATGTATCTCTAACCAGTTACTAGAACCAATAACTAGAACTCGTTTCTAGTTTCCCCATGCCAACGGTATTGCATCAGGGTACATTCTGAAGCCTTTCCTTTTTCCACGATAAAGTGTTTCTGCTCCTCTGCCGATTTTCGCGTCTCTGCCAGAATGCTGGTGCTGGTGGCTGACTCCCTTGCTGCAGGAAGCTTGGAATACACAGCGTTCGCTTGTCCTCATCTGGTTGGTCTTTACGTATTTCCACACTGTGCATGAGTGTGTGTCAGCATGTGCATGCGAGCATGTGTGTGTGAGAGGGAGCTGTGTGTATGTGTGAGTGTGTCTGAGTGTGTGTGTGTATGAATGTGTGTGTCTGTGTATGTGGGGAGTGACAAGGTTGGGGGTAAGGGAGAATGTAAGAGGAGCCTGCACGGACAATAAAATCTTACCACTTCTGAGTTTGTTCCCCGGAGTTCCTTCTCTTTTAGGGCTGTCAGAAAGGAGGACGCAGAAGGGAAGGGAGGAAGAATTGGATGAGAATCACTTCTGTAATACAGAGAGGCGATTAGAAAAGCCGGATTTGGGGGGATAAAGTAATAAAGAGTCCCTAGAACCAGCAAGTGCATTTTCCTCCTTCCTTCCTAAGCGTGACATTACCTTTTCCTCTTACCCTCCTGAGCATGACGAGGTCTCAGGACTTTTCCTAGGCACCATACTTCCTTACCTCCCTTTCTCCTTTCATTGCTAAAAGCCAGTGGCAGGCACTGAGGTGACGTTACCCCTGCCTGTGTGCCTGCCATTCCCTCCAAAGGCTCCTGGTGCCTCACGTTTGTGACTGGGGCCCCAACTTCCTGCCACGAGTGTATCAGGATTTAATCTGAGGCCTGGTGGCCACTTGCCAAAATTAATGGTTGGCGAAATAAGAACAAACAGAGAGGTAAATAGCCCATTATCTACCAGTCTCCCTGTGATTTTAACTGCAGCAGAGAGATCACTGAGGTGCTACAATTTTCTGATTGATGATGGTAATTTTCTTCCCCCTGAGATCAGCTTAATCACGCTAAGGGTCTTTGAGAGCACGGGGCGCAAAAGAAAATCACGCGGTGGTGCAGGACGTCTCCACCGCCTCGGTTTGTTCTGCATCA
>NW_011888828.1:2350937-2353484 GCF_000151845.1 Pteropus vampyrus
TGTATCTGGGTCCCGGCTACCTTGTTAAGCAAACACTGCTGAGCCATCAACTACCACTGGTTAGCATTTAGACAGAACAAGAAGCCCCAGAAAGTGTATGCAAGTGTGTCGGTGTGGGTGTGAGTTTTTGTGTGCGTGAGCATGTGTGTATGAGTATATGACTATGCATGTGGGCATGTGTTGAGAGACTGAATACAATCTAACAGTGGCCAGACCATATAAAACACAACTCTGACCCACAATCTGCAGCAAACAACCCAGGAAGCCAGGTGGGTATACATCAAACATGTAGGAAGTCAGACTCTACCTCTAGAAACTGGTCCAAGAAACCAAACCACAATAGCTGTTAATAGTCAGCCGTAATTTTTTTTCTCCTGCTTTCAGTTTAGGAGAAGCAAATATGTATCTCTAACCAGTTACTAGAACCAATAACTAGAACTCGTTTCTAGTTTCCCCATGCCAACGGTATTGCATCAGGGTACATTCTGAAGCCTTTCCTTTTTCCACGATAAAGTGTTTCTGCTCCTCTGCCGATTTTCGCGTCTCTGCCAGAATGCTGGTGCTGGTGGCTGACTCCCTTGCTGCAGGAAGCTTGGAATACACAGCGTTCGCTTGTCCTCATCTGGTTGGTCTTTACGTATTTCCACACTGTGCATGAGTGTGTGTCAGCATGTGCATGCGAGCATGTGTGTGTGAGAGGGAGCTGTGTGTATGTGTGAGTGTGTCTGAGTGTGTGTGTGTATGAATGTGTGTGTCTGTGTATGTGGGGAGTGACAAGGTTGGGGGTAAGGGAGAATGTAAGAGGAGCCTGCACGGACAATAAAATCTTACCACTTCTGAGTTTGTTCCCCGGAGTTCCTTCTCTTTTAGGGCTGTCAGAAAGGAGGACGCAGAAGGGAAGGGAGGAAGAATTGGATGAGAATCACTTCTGTAATACAGAGAGGCGATTAGAAAAGCCGGATTTGGGGGGATAAAGTAATAAAGAGTCCCTAGAACCAGCAAGTGCATTTTCCTCCTTCCTTCCTAAGCGTGACATTACCTTTTCCTCTTACCCTCCTGAGCATGACGAGGTCTCAGGACTTTTCCTAGGCACCATACTTCCTTACCTCCCTTTCTCCTTTCATTGCTAAAAGCCAGTGGCAGGCACTGAGGTGACGTTACCCCTGCCTGTGTGCCTGCCATTCCCTCCAAAGGCTCCTGGTGCCTCACGTTTGTGACTGGGGCCCCAACTTCCTGCCACGAGTGTATCAGGATTTAATCTGAGGCCTGGTGGCCACTTGCCAAAATTAATGGTTGGCGAAATAAGAACAAACAGAGAGGTAAATAGCCCATTATCTACCAGTCTCCCTGTGATTTTAACTGCAGCAGAGAGATCACTGAGGTGCTACAATTTTCTGATTGATGATGGTAATTTTCTTCCCCCTGAGATCAGCTTAATCACGCTAAGGGTCTTTGAGAGCACGGGGCGCAAAAGAAAATCACGCGGTGGTGCAGGACGTCTCCACCGCCTCGGTTTGTTCTGCATCACTCTAACCAGGGGAGCGTTGTGCCGCTCAGAGGCAGTGCGCGGCGCACTCGTGGAAGGTGCGAGGAACAGTCGGGCCACGCAGCGGCCTCCGCGGGCGGCTGCCGATTAAGACCGCCTGCGGTCCAGCCACAGACACCGGCTCTGCAAAGCCTCCTGTGAGCTGTAGTTTTAAAATCGAAGAAACCAAGGAAGGCTAACACCTCGCCATTGTCAAACGCGTGCCTCAAGCCTGGGCTCCAACAACGGTTTTAATAGAGCGTAAATGGCAGAACGAAGGCAGCTCCCAAGCCCGGAGCCTTCTTTCTTGCATATGTGTCTCAGCTGGAAAAATGCGAGTTAGTACAGGATAACTGCCAACCAAAGTCAGCGCTAGAGGGTCTCTGAACCAATGGTCTCTTCACTTGCTCAGCGAGAGTTTGATTAATGGTTCCTTCCCTGCTGTTTTCCAATCAATCATCTAGTTGTGAATTTGTCTGTTTTCTTCCGCCATTTGTTCTGTATTGTCACCTAAGCTGCAAAGACATATTTTATCAGGAGTTGACTTAATTGCCAGTTTAAAACATTAAAATCCATACTGTAAATTCATTAACAAACTGATTATTATATGAATCATCAACCTATTTCTTGTGCATAAGGACCGAGATAAACAGTGTCTAGTGACATTGAAAAGCAGCAATGCACTGAACAACAAATTAATGGCTATGTCAGGGGCAGAGGAATCTCAGTCACCTCAAGTGTTTACACCAATCAGATCACTGAAGATGAAGCCTACTGGACGGAAGGAGATGACTCATGGTAACTTGCAGGAAAAGGGTTAGAGATGAGTTGGGTGTCTCATGCCTCTCTCTATCTGCCTGTCTCTCTTAGCACCATGACAAACCATATTATGAAATCGCATTCTACAGTGCTTAGGCCCTAACCCCACGCCAAAGGAAGGACTTCAGTTAGAACACAAAGACCTTCCACTCTCATCTCCCTGCATTCCCGTCCAGACAGACACCTCCTTCTTCATTGTTTCA
>NW_011888828.1:2355184-2359372 GCF_000151845.1 Pteropus vampyrus
ACCGAATCGGTGCTTGAAGAGCAACTTCTCTTTTGCAATCCTTGCTGGTCTGACAGGCTCTTGCAGAATTACATCACTTCCTAAAAAACAGGCAAACACTTCTCCTTCAAGTTAGCACCGACCCAAACAAGCAGGAAACAGGAAATGTTCACGTTTCAGGGAGGCTGAAGCCAGCACAGCCTGCCGAGGGAGCGCCCAGGCGAGCTGACATGAAGGCTCCCGGAGCTGCCCTCGTCTTAGCCCTGGCGATCCTGCTCCTTCCCGCTGGCCGGGCTCAGGGTAAGCTGCCTCCAGGCTTTCCACTCCAGGGAGGAGGAGAACGAAGGCTTGGCTGCTGCCCGAGGCTACAGAACCCTGCCGGGGAGGGTAACACCCAGAAAAATGTTAACCTTTTTGTGAAAGAAGTAGAGAAAATTAGAACTGTCTTTTTTTGTGTGGGGTGGGGTGGGAAGATGAACTTGGCTTTCCCTGCAGCTGGCAAATCGCACTCCACCTCGCTCTCCTAATGCAACCTTCCTGCAATCTTTGTCTTCTAAGATATGCGGATCCCTGTAATTTACCAGCTTTGATGGGCATATAAAGAAAACCATAAACTTTGGCAGTTCATGCGAAATAACGTTTCATTCAGCTGAAACAGAGAAATAATGAATTTGCTTTTAATAATGTGGGCTGAGAAGCCCGCTGGTTCTAAAAACTCCTGGAAAAACTGAGGTATGGAAATTTACTACTGGAAAGTATACTAAAGGAAAACAGAAGTTAAAAAAAAAAAAAAAACCTAAACGGGAAATTATCTGAGGATTCCCAGGCATGTACTCTAACTTTTCAAGAAAGGACTTTCGTCTGTTTTCCTTTGTTCTTGTTCCTTCGGGGGATATTGTCTTTGCATTGCTTGTTACCGATGAAGTTTTGTTTAAAAAAGTAATGTGATTATAGCAAATCAAAGGGATTGGAAAAGACAAAATACTAAATCTCATTATTTTGATCTAAGAGCAGCAATTGCTTTATATCCTTGACTGCTGCTACAACAAGCGTAGTCACCCTCAATTGCCTCTTACAGTTTTGTTGATTTGCCCCTGGATAAATAAACTGGCTGCCCATGGTTTCTGTCAATGGATACTACCTGCTTGTGAGAGTGCAGGGCAGCACTTCAAGCAAAAGGAAAGTTCTCAAGTGATAGTTCTTTAAATAGGTTGGGGAATCAGGCACTGACGGCCTAACAGATGTCACGACTTCCTAGAGATGAGCAGTCCGCACCTCACCATCCCCACCCCATCAATTAATTCCTCTTTCCCTGGGTGCTCTCCACCTGCTCTCTCCAGGCCTCTGAGGTAGAGAATTGAAGGTGAAAGCCAAACTATTCCAACTGGAAAGATGGTCAGTTAAAATTGAGGTTAGCATTCAAAATGAGTTTGAGGAACAATGAGTTGTTCCACACAAAGTCTTGGAGCTGGTGGGAGCCTCAAGATGATACAGCTCAAGCTGGACTGGGGCTGCGGGTGGAGGAACTGAGGTGGAGGAAGGTGAGATGTCTGAATCCCGCTGCTAGTCAGCTCTTCTGGATTGGGCTCCAGGGGACCAACCGTGCCTCCTGCCAAAATGCATGGATGAGACCCCTTTTCCCTCAGGGAAAAGCAAGCGGAGCCTAGCCATCCCAATTCCACTGCCTATAACTCCCACCAGCCCCACAAACATGCCGCTCATACACTTCCCTGAGAGTAATAGTAATCTTGCCTGAGTATTTTCTTGAGCTGCTGAAAGATGATTGTACTGAATTGTTTGCAGTTCAGGAGATGCAGACGGAAAATCTGAAGAGGCTCAGTCAGTGAAAGTTCTTTCTGCTGCCTATGTCAGAGCATATGACTCTTCCACTTAAAGACCTTCAGCTGTTCCTCCTTTATGCCCCTGGGACTCTCACTTCAATGTCCTTTCCAGCAGCAGCCTCTCCCATGTGCCCTCCCAACACCACGGGCTCCAGGCCTCTGGGCTCTTGCCCTGAGTCAGTGACAAGTTCTCTTTTTTCTACTTAGTAAACTCCTATGTAACCCCGAAGGCTCAGGTGGAACGTCTCCTCCTCCCTGATGTCTCCCCTCACTGCCCTTTTCCTGCAGCTCTGCCTTAACCCCCTGTTACACCCCCGTGGACCTAAACTTATGTAAACTCTGCTGTCACTTTAAATCATCATTGTTTCTGTGTCCATATCTTCCACCAGGCTGTGAGCACCTCCAGGAAAAATCCTTTTTTGTTCATCTTTGACTTCCCAAACCTCGTAAGGGTTCAGCATAATTTAGGAGGCAATTATTATTAACAAACGCTAAAAAACTAGGATAAATATGAGGTTGATCACAAAATACTGATGAGCTCCTGAAAACAGGTAGTGTAAGAATGTCAGAAGTCAAAATTGACTGCATTTCAGTAGAGAACAGGGATTATCTAGATAATCCAACACACTTATTGGGCCCATCCTGAATTCCCAAAGTCTGAAAATATAAGAGTGCTCACTTGCAAAAAGCCTTATAATCAAAGCTTATGACTTTGAGGATTAGTCAGGAGATAGGCTATTCTAAATTTAAGAGTGACTATATATTTTTTAATTAGTTAATGAATATACTTTTGAGCTGTTGGTATCTAAGACTTCAGGATATGAGTTAGTTTATAGGTGTCACACTTGTATTTCCTTGAATTCTTTAAAAAATATTTTAGAGGCGTTTGGAAGGAGAATTCAATCTACTGAACAGTCCAGTTCTCTCCCTTGCAAGTATATTCTGGGATATACCTCAAACCAAGCCTTTATTAGCCACAAACAGGCAACATTATCTAATATTATCTAACAATGCGATTACCCAAGACTACATCATTACCTCTGAATCAGTGTCTTTCTCTTTATATAGATAGAGAGCCTGATGCAGAACTGATTACTGTCCCAAGTAAATATTCCACTTAGAAGTCACCAGGAGAAAAATGAGAAAATAGCTTTTTGGAAATTTTGACCAAACAGATGAGCTTAGTTGAAGAGAAAGGCTCTGGGCCTAGGTATCTTGGCTGTTGTAGGATGCTAAGGAAGTTCAGCCTCAAGATGACCTCCACATTCCACATTGTGTGAAGGGAGGCAGTGCCACCTCTTTCCTTACCCTGGGCCCTGTCGGTTTCAGCTTAACACTATCAGAAAGCTAAGAGCAACTTCTCAGATACTGAGAGCATGAGATTTATTAGCCACTCCAAGCAGAATGGTTTGTAAAAAGGAGAGCTAAAGGGCATAGGGCAGAAACGAGGTGGCCGTAACTGTTTCTGTGGCCAGAGTCAAACACTGGGCTTGACAGAGAGGGCTGGGAAATTTTCTGGGCTGTATCAGAAAAGTGAGAACCATATAATTACTGGGCGAATCTTGAGAAGAAAATAAAAAGTAGAAGAAAATACCAGTTGCATAAATGAAGTGGCACTTTCCCACACTGTTCTCATTGCAGTGAATGTGATTGCCACCTGCTACTTCCCAGGACAGTCTCGGCTAAGAAGTAATAATGATGATAGGGAACGTGTACAGTGCCCATTATATGTCAGACACTGTTCTAAGCACTGTCCATATA
This sequence comes from Pteropus vampyrus, assembly GCF_000151845.1. Classification (NCBI taxonomy): domain Eukaryota; kingdom Metazoa; phylum Chordata; class Mammalia; order Chiroptera; family Pteropodidae; genus Pteropus; species Pteropus vampyrus. Next base: position 2,358,766 of record NW_011888828.1, read on the forward strand.
CTAACTCATTTAATTCTCATAACAACATATATAATGGGTACCATTATTTCTGTTTTACATATGAGAAAAATGAGGCACAGAGAGGTTAAGTGATTTGCCCAAGGTCACACAGCTAAGTAGTAAATCTGAGCAAGATTCAGCTTCAGGAGTCTATGCTCTAACCATATGCTATATTACCTTCTGGTTTTCAGGCTATGTGTCTAGTTTCAGGTTTGGAAAAATATGTCTCTGGTGCCTTCCCAACTGTAAATACACACATAAACTCCTGGCTGGACTCTAAGGTTACTTACCACATGTTAATAAAGGAGCTATATTTATTGGTGTGGTCAGAGACAGGAAAAGTAATGGTGAGAGCTGGATCAAACGTTGGCCTGCAGAGGGGAAGGGAGGGGCTGAAAGGTGCAGTGTGAGCAAAGCAGAATCTGGGTATTAGCATAGCTAAAACCAGAAGGGAAACAGAATGCTGAAGTCACTGGGTAAGAGGCTTCAGGGTGTGGGAACCAGGAAGAACAAGCACAGCCTTGCCGTGGGAGAGCCCCAGGACCAAACACCAAACAAACCAACAAACAAAAACAAGCAGAGGGATTTACTGAGGCTTAAAGTCCCT
>NW_011888828.1:2360522-2363510 GCF_000151845.1 Pteropus vampyrus
CCACCCTTTTCCTTCCTCCTTCCTTCCCTCTCTTTTTTTTAAATTATGGTCTGGTGTTTTAGCTTCAACTTTTGACCCAATAATTGGAAAGAAGACCCATGAAAGCATTATATAGCCTTTTACATCCCTAAGGCACAAAAACTTGGTTCTGAGAAATCCCCATACATAGATGCAGCTCTTATGTAGTATTTAAATATAGATGTAGTATTTAAATTTCCTCTACAATCTTTTTGTTTTGTTTTGTTTTGCTTTTACATTTCCTGGGCCCTCAGGATTTCCTTGCTTTCTTGATATTTATTTATACATATAAAAGTTGCTTCATTTATTTATTTTACCCAATATCCTATGTATTGAATATTGGGAGAATTTTTCAGGTTACTAAGTATACCAGAGTATTGGAAAAGGAAATTTTTATATAACCATTCTGGAGAATAGTTTGGAAATATTTAGTCAACTGAAGATGTTCATACCCTTCCGCCCCAACAATTTACTCCTGGGTATGTACCCAAGATCACTCACGAGTGTGCAGCAGAGAGTCATGGCCAAGAACACTGATTGCAGCATTATTACAAAAATGGGGAAAAAATGGAAACACCCTAAATGTCCATTAATGAAAGAAGGATACATGACACTTAGAATAATCATAGAATGAGATATCATAGAGCAGGTAAAATTAGTGAACTAGGGCCACATGTATCAAGATGAATCAGTCTCAGATGTAATGTTGACCAAAAAAGCCAGTCAAAGATTATTGTGCAGAGAATAATTACATTTAGTTAAATTTAAAAGCACACCAAATTATGCTTATGTTGCTCAGAGACACAGGCATATTTGAAAAGTGCAGGACTGCCACATACTAACTTTAGGATAACAGTTACCTTAGGGAGGGAGGGTTAGGAGTGGGATCAGGGACGGGTATAAGGAGGGCTGTAACTGTATCTATAAATTTGTGTTTCTTTCAGGAAATAAACAAGTAGTACAGGCGTCAGCAAACTGAGATCCATAGGCTAAACTCAGTCAGCTTCCTATTTTTTCCCACCCTTGAACTTAGAATGGTTTTTATATTTTTAAATGATTGGTTTTAATGGTTATATAAGAACTTATATCATAGCCTGTATTTTCCTTTGGCTACAAAATCTAAAATGTTTACATTGTGGCCCTTTAAGAAATAATTTTTCTAGTCAATGTAGAAAAATTTAAGCTAATTAGTGGTGGTTGCTGAGTTATTTGTTACATTATTCTCTATTTTTTGGTGTATACATTCATAGTGAAAAAGAATGAGAGAGCCTGTGAGTACTTTTCCTAGCTCTCCTGAGTCCTCCATCTTTCCAGAGAGTTTCCCAATCTCTTTGAAGGACAGTCAACACATCCTCATTTTCTCACTTTCCATTCATTTATCCTATAGCCCAAAACTTATCTGTTTTCATGACAGATTAAAATTATTTAAAGAATAAAATGAAACTATAGTCATACCTAGATAAATGTGATTTTTAGTTAACCCAGTGTTATTTTATTCCAAAATATTAACTACCTATCCCAAATCTTTGAGTTCATGAATATTTCACTTGTGTCTGATCAAACCTAAACAGGAGACAGTGATTGTTGCCCCCTCCTTCCTGTGAAGAGCACGAGGTAGCTGCTTCTGCAGGTGGTACTGAGGAAGCGCTCTCACCATCCTTCCTCCAAAAATATGGTGCAAGTTCAGACCCAGAAAGTTATTTGTTGAGCGGCTTGGTAATTTGCAGAAAGGCCAGGTAGTTAAAACATTCTGGGGAGACTTTTGAAGAGAAAACGAAGGGAAAACAAGTTCCATAGACATTAAATTTCAAGCCAGTGAAAGCTTATTTGAAAACTTTAAAAAGAGGTAAAAATTATGTAACACAAAACTAATGAAAAAATTTGCCTCAGGTGGTGAGGACAGTACAGAGGCATTTCCTGAGAAGTGACGGAGGGTGGTTAGAAAAGAGTCATCTATCTATGAGCCCAGGGTCTGTCGGTGGAGGTGTTTTGGTTCCTTTTCCTTGAAACAAAACGAATGAATCCGGTTTGTTTTGAAATTGGACATTTTTTTCCTATGTTTCTTTGTTTCATGTGAATTAAAACCATCTTTATTATTTCCTACTTCCCCGCCCCATCGTCATTTTCAGAAACAGGAGCCCCGTAGTTACCAGGGTTTGCTGACATTTTTTTCCCCCACCGATAACACTGTTTATTAATTTAAAAATTCACTTATTCTTTTCTAAAAATCGTGCTTGTTTATTTATTTGTTTATGGTTAAAATTGCCAGATTTAGCAAGTAGAAATATAGGATACCCAGTTAAATGTAAATTTCAAGTAAACAATTTTTTTTTTTTTTAGTATAAGTGCATCTCATGCAATTTAATGTAACTATAGGACACACAAATGTTGCACGAGACATATTTATACTAAAAAAGTATTTGTTGTTAGTCTTAAATTTAATTGAGTGTCCTGTGTTTTATCTAGTAACTCTATTTATGATTATCTTTTGTCAAAGACCATCCCTGTATGGGCTTATCAGTAAGACTGCAGACATATTGGCTTTGTAGCCATCTAACAAAAATTAGAAGAATATTTAGGCTGAGTTTTAGATTAATCATTCAAATAACAAGAAACCATTGCTGGGAAAAAAAAGAAAAAAAAAACCATAATTAGTAGAATAAAACCAGGAATCCAAGAATGGGTTAACTTTAGAGAACTTATAATGTAATTCATCCCATTGAAAACTAAATGAGAAAAAAATAGCATATAATTATATAATTAAATGCAGAACAGAGGTTATCAAGAGAGTGAGAACAGCACATCAGTCGCTCAAGCAGTAATGCTAAGATTCCAAGTGCGTGAGCCGTTAGACTGTAGGGGATGGAAGGGCAGGAGTGATTCTCTTTCGAGGTAAAATAGGATCAGACGCCTGTTAAGGGAAATTGCTGATCCTAGAAAATCTCACCCCTCCTCTTGCTCCCCTCAAGC
>NW_011888828.1:2363560-2383182 GCF_000151845.1 Pteropus vampyrus
AGTTCAGACCCAGAAAGTTATTTGTTGAGCGGCTTGGTAATTTGCAGAAAGGCCAGGTAGTTAAAACATTCTGGGGAGACTTTTGAAGAGAAAACGAAGGGAAAACAAGTTCCATAGACATTAAATTTCAAGCCAGTGAAAGCTTATTTGAAAACTTTAAAAAGAGGTAAAAATTATGTAACACAAAACTAATGAAAAAATTTGCCTCAGGTGGTGAGGACAGTACAGAGGCATTTCCTGAGAAGTGACGGAGGGTGGTTAGAAAAGAGTCATCTATCTATGAGCCCAGGGTCTGTCGGTGGAGGTGTTTTGGTTCCTTTTCCTTGAAACAAAACGAATGAATCCGATTTGTTTTGAAATTGGACATTTTTTTCCTATGTTTCTTTGTTTCATGTGAATTAAAACCATCTTTATTATTTCCTACTTCCCCGCCCCATCGTCATTTTCAGAAACAGGAGCCCCGTAGTTACCAGGGTTTGCTGACATTTTTTTCCCCCACCGATAACACTGTTTATTAATTTAAAAATTCACTTATTCTTTTCTAAAAATCGTGCTTGTTTATTTATTTGTTTATGGTTAAAATTGCCAGATTTAGCAAGTAGAAATATAGGATACCCAGTTAAATGTAAATTTCAAGTAAACAATTTTTTTTTTTTTTAGTATAAGTGCATCTCATGCAATTTAATGTAACTATAGGACACACAAATGTTGCACGAGACATATTTATACTAAAAAAGTATTTGTTGTTAGTCTTAAATTTAATTGAGTGTCCTGTGTTTTATCTAGTAACTCTATTTATGATTATCTTTTGTCAAAGACCATCCCTGTATGGGCTTATCAGTAAGACTGCAGACATATTGGCTTTGTAGCCATCTAACAAAAATTAGAAGAATATTTAGGCTGAGTTTTAGATTAATCATTCAAATAACAAGAAACCATTGCTGGGAAAAAAAAGAAAAAAAAAACCATAATTAGTAGAATAAAACCAGGAATCCAAGAATGGGTTAACTTTAGAGAACTTATAATGTAATTCATCCCATTGAAAACTAAATGAGAAAAAAATAGCATATAATTATATAATTAAATGCAGAACAGAGGTCATCAAGAGAGTGAGAACAGCACATCAGTCGCTCAAGCAGTAATGCTAAGATTCCAAGTGCGTGAGCCGTTAGACTGTAGGGGATGGAAGGGCAGGAGTGATTCTCTTTCGAGGTAAAATAGGATCAGACGCCTGTTAAGGGAAATTGCTGATCCTAGAAAATCTCACCCCTCCTCTTGCTCCCCTCAAGCTCTTCAGGAACTTACTTTGTTACTTACTTTGAGCCTCCTATAAGGAACCTTCAAACGATAAACAGACTCTTGCTCTCTGCTCCACCATAGGCTGACGACGAGGAACTTTTGGTTACATCCTCTCCCCATTCTTCCTGGCGAAGGCACATTAGCCCACATGTCTTTTCTCTGCTTTCCTGTTCTCTGATTTACCACAGACATACATCTACCACTTAGTTTTTGGTTGTCTCTGTCTTGTTGTTGCCTCTCTGGCAATGCTGAGCATGTGCTGATCTGAGCAAGGGGTGCCAGGCCAGGGTGGGGGGCCTGTGTGAGCCGCAGGAGAGCCTGCCCACTTTACCCACAGGGCAGTGTGTCTCCCTTCCCACTCAGAGGGAAGGTGACATAGAAGGCCAGGGAGAGGGCAGGGCTTGTGAGAAACATATGTTTGCAAGTTACTCTTTTAAACTGTAATTTGAAGTTGGCTCTTCAAAAGAAAGAGAGAGAAATATAATAAAAATAGAAAAGTATTCAGGTTAGTAATGATAATAACTTCATGTAATAATCCTTTTTTCCCCCATTTTAAAGCACTTTTGTGTCTATTACCCTAATGATGATAGGAAGAAGTTTTAAAGGTTAAAAGTATAAATGTCCAGTAAAAATCTATACATTCCTTTAAACTTCTAGATGCTACAGGCCAGGATAGGATTCCCATGTACAAAGAGAGAGTTGGATGGTGAAAAACTCAGCTTCCCCAGGTGATTGACTTCAAACCAGAGACAGCCTTAGGGTCTGGGCAAGTCTGTTTAGAGATGAGCAAGCTTTCTCTAAAAAAGACATTAAAATAAAACAGAAACAGACCTCAGAGCATTGCGGGCCCCCACCGTGGGGCGTGTTTTAATCTGATAGTAAGTTGCTGCTGCAGGTGTGCATGTCTCAAGGCAATGAGGTAAAAATACAACCTGGCTTCCCAAGAAAATTCCCAGAGCAGGTGACTGCATGAGAGCGTTTTACCAGATGACCCTTCTCAAAATAAACAAAAGAAACATTATTTCAAGGAAACATTTTTTAACATTCTTCTGATGTGAGGCATTGTCACCATCTGATGGCTGAAATGGAAGGGTGTACAAAACGTGGCACCGCTTTACCTTCAGTGCATAAAATCTGCCCTTAACCTTCCACGTGTCAACCTGGCATCTGTTCAACCACCTGTTTGTTCTGACCATAACTTCTTCAGGTGACATATCACGTGAATATCTTCACTTAATGGAAATTGTCAAATACGTGGTACAACAGCACTTAAAGTCTTACCTGCTCTGCTCCCAGGGAGAAGTAAGTCGCTTGGCTTTACACCTGAATGCCATGAGAGACACTCTAAATTCCACTTGTCGAAAAATAAACAAACAAATGAAAACAAGAAAACAAGATACCTGAAGTTTCATCATTAGAGATTCATAACTTTAGGTTAAACAGTTCATCTCATTCCCTAGTTTTTTTTTTTTTTTTGGGGGCCCGTACAGGGAACAAACCCCAGTATTTTTTTTTTTTTAATTTAGATAACTCTTTGAAGGAAAACCATCTTAGATTCCTATTTCTCTTGTGACTAAGAATACCTGGAAGGAGGTTGATAGAAGGACGAAGATAACAGAGTCTCAATAAAAAAATAAAAAAAAAAATGTGAGAGGTGTCACATTTTGCCTCAGACTAATCTGGCCTATTTTACATTTCCTAAACGACTATTTATGAGTGGCCGCTACACAGCAGACAGGATTCCAGGTGTTAGAGACAGATATAGTGTGAAATAATGGAGGAGACAGACAATAAAGCAAGTACACAAATGATGGTTTCAGATAATAAACAATAAGTTAGTACTGTTTCGAAACCAAGCAAACTAGGGAAAGGGCAGAGCACTTTCTCTATGCGGAGGACGTCCCAGTGGCCCAACGCCAAGGGGCGTTCCCCATTGACTTGGCGTTAGCGCCCCCTTTGTCAGACACTGTCACCGTCCCACAGCCAGGCTGGGACGTGATGAGTCTCATAAGGTCATTTGTTCCCAATTTGTTCCAGTTTCGTCCCTGGCCATATCATAGTCAGATTCCATAGGTGCTGAAAATTGATTTTTTGAAAGATATAAGCGCCAAAGAGATAGATTATTTGATGGGTGCATACATCTACTAATTTTGCTCCCAAAGGCTTCTTTCTGTGTAGGCTTCTCCAACCACCTTTAAATCTAATAAGGGCTGTCTCATGAATCACAGCAAATTAGAATAAAGTCAGTTGAGCTGTGATTTAACTCAGTAGTTGTCAACCCTGCATACGTACTTACCGATATCATTTGGGGAGCTTTTAAAATAGACTGCTGCCCAGGCCGGAGCCTCGGATATCCTCAAGTAAACTCATTCAGGTGGAATTTAAAAACCATCATGTGATGCTGGTGCACAGTAAATGTGGGAACAACAACAAAGGTGACTAATAAATGAAACACAACTCAATGAGATTGTTTGGGCGACTTAGAAGATGGTTTCCAAAGGATGGCTCCCAGATCAGCGGCATCAGCATTTTGCTAGAAACGAACATTCTTGGGCCCCATCCAGACCGAGCAAATCAGAATCTCTGGGAGCAGTGCCCAGCCGTCTGTAAGCACTCCAGGTGGTTCTGAGGCATGCTAGGTTTTAAGCATCACTGGTATAAACCTCCAAGCTGTTCAGTTAGCAGTGACCTTTATGGAGATTTGGCTTTTAAACTCCAGCACGCTCCTCTTATCCAGACTTCTTCGGGAATGCATGACTGTCACAGTTCTCTCTCAATCCATCCTGGCCCGGGTCTCAGGGACTCAAGCTTTCCGTGATGATGTTTATGCTATCGTGTTCTGGTGATAGAGTTGGCAGCTGCTAGGCAAGCCTTTGGCATCCAACTTCCTGACCTCTGGTTCTTTTCCAGTTTACCGAGATGGAGAATAGAAAACAAGAAGGGAGAGTGACTTGGGGTGGCTCAAGGGAAGGCAAGAGTGAGGGGGGTCTGGAGTAGCGGCCGACAGCCTTGGCTGCACACGGGGGTCATCTGGGTATTTTTGGTCTAAAGTTTGGAGAGTGGTCTGGGCATCAGGAGTGTTAAAAGGTCGCCTGATGGGCAGCCAGGGCTCAGAACCACTAAGGACGCCTTGCTTTGGTTTTATCTCATCCTCCTACCACTGGCTCTTTGCTGTATACAGGGGTGGGGAAGGGAGGAGTGGGAAAAGTAGGCAAACTTCTCGGGTTTGGTTTCTTGGAGTCGAGATAAATGAAAGAATGGGGTGTCTGGTTGCGGTCCAACATACTTTGTGATATTCTGAGGCTAATAACATCCTCTCATCCTTGTTTTATTTTATGGTGTAATATCAGTGTGGCAATCTTTTAGTTGGTATATAATACTTTTTATTTTTTTAACTTTAGAAACTAGAGCATGATTGTGCATTTGTTCCACTTTCAAAAAAAGAGAAGTTTATTAGTTTGCTTCACTGAAAAGCAGAGTCATTTCCACTCAGTGATGATGCTTACAGCAGTGATAACAGCGGCGACGTGCCCCGCTCTGCTGTGGGAGCTACTGGGCTCGCCTCAAGCATCTCCCTCATTTTCACACTTAAAAGGATTCCCCCAGTGTTCTTGCCAGATGTGTGAAATATGAGCCCCAGATGTGTTTGCCTGGGTATTGTCGATCATCATTTGTAAGCGACTCTGTACACTGTGCAACTTATTATCCAGTAATTCGAGAATTAAAAGTAAGTGAAGTCTGGAAGTAGTTTCGTCATTCGCATGACCACTCCCTTTATCTCTTAATATTGCTCCATTATCTGGGCAGAGAAAGAGAAATAAGGAGAGCGAGAATTTCTGGGTGTGTTTGCGTTGAGGTCACTTGAGATAACTGTGACTGGACCTCACAAAAAGAAGAGAGGGCTTCGGCCAGAACTGTCACCTCGAGCCCTCACCCCCGGCGATTTTACAGGCAGGTCATACACAGGGTACACAGCCACGCCAAGCCGACCTTCTGTTTTTGACATATTGTCCTCATTCTTTCTGCTGCTTTTCTTCTGTACTTTTGCTCGATGATGCCTCTCTTCACTCTCTCATGCGATCCTCTCCATCTTTATCTTCTGCAGCTTCTTCTGCTTTTACCCACAGGTTTCACCCCTTTTACCCTGAAATATGTCCAAATTTAGAAAAGAACAATAAAGTGAAGAAGTTACATCAGGCATGTCAGTCTCCTGGGAAACAGCAGAAAAACAGATAAGTCTAGAGATGGGGCAAAGAGAATGGGTGGAGAATGGAGGAAATAGCAAATCTACCAACACCTGGCCTATGCTCTGGACTCGGTGAGCCATACAGCGTTTTCACATTTGTGATCTCCTTTGCTCTTTATCCATCATCTTGGGCTAGGCAGAGCAGCAAGCCTCCTTACTCAGCCTTTAGGAAAGGAAGGGCTGGAGAAGTAAGGCCTCTTCCCGGGCCCCATGGATGGAGAGGGCAGCACTAGGCCTCAAGCCTCACTCTTCTCGGTCCAAATCCTTCTCTCCACAGTGCCATGGAGACGCCCACAAAGTCCTCACCCAACTCAAGAATCGCTCTGCAAGCTCCAAATCATTTTCCTGAAAGGGAGTTCTGGGTTCCTCCGAAGTGGTCTTTGGCTTCTGTGGTTGTAGTGTCACTTTCACTCAAGACGCATAGCATAGCTCTTACAGGAAATCACCACTGACTGTTATGGGCCTTAGCAAGTGCTTCTTGGAACAAGCTGAGGGCCCGCCTGGTGTCTGAGACAGCACAGCATTATGGGGTCCCACGTCCATCGGGGTAAGAGTTGCCGTTAGCACATGGTTGCAGGAGGAGCCTGTGATGCTTCGGGAAAAGGACCTGAGCTGCCCTTGCCAGCTCCACTGCCATTCCTGCTCTTGTGACTCTGGCTTCTCTCTGGTTTCCACCTTGGTTTTGTCCACCTCTGGTTTCTTCCCAGCTCTCACCTCTGTTCCCTTGGTGACTCGCTCCTGGTTACCGATTTAATTCTATGGCCCACCCAGTTTTCCAGCTTCCCTTTTGGTGATACATGATGCTCCCAGCACAAACTCTTGGGGCTGATCCCCAATGTTTTCAACTTTCCCCACTTCCCCATCGGAGGCTCCCTGCACACCCAGCCCTTCCCTGACTTCATCTCTGCCAGTTCTCATTGTGTGAGGACTGGACCGAATTTGTCCTGGAGAAGTTGTGAGGGCAGACCTCCTACAGTAGTTTGATGCTATCGCCCTTTCCCACCGCACCCAGCAACCTCTCCCCTACTCCCCCTCTCCTGAGATACGATGCAGAATAGATCAGCATGTGTTTAAACGGAAAGATGTACAGGGTGTTTGCTGCGGCAGCATTGGAAATACAAGAAGTGAAAGAAACAAAAGAAATAGAAGTCCAAGAAATAAAAGAAATGATGTAAATCTCCATCAACAGGAATAAAAAATCCCTTCCAAATACTGGGAGGAACAGAAAGCTATGTGAATGCAGACGTGGAAGAATCTTCAAGTCAAATTTTAAGTGAAAAAAAGCCAGAGACAGAACAATATTTAACTTTTAGTACCATTTGTGTTAATGAAAGAAAACAGGAAATGACGCTCATACTCGTATGGGCACAGAGTTTCTCTGGAAGGCAGCAGAAACCGCTACCCCTGGGGAGGCTAACCGAGTAACTGCGTGGTGGTGAAATTTCCCTTCTGAACTTAGTACCTATTCAAACATTCTAATGAAAAACAAGATCAAAGCTTTAGAATCGACCTAGAGATGTGAAATCAGATGAGACCTTAGTTGTACAGATCAGAACATTAAGCCATTTAGAGATAAATACTTTATTTAAATTCCCATAATTACTAAGTGACAGAGCTATGACTAACACCCTTATTGTCATTTGGTACCTATGCTCAAGGGAATGCAGCTTCAAAACCCTAGAGTTAGTAGAATTTACAGCCTAAATGACAGGGTTACACCCCAGGGTGAGACATTCGAGACTCAGTTTCTTCATCTGTAAAATGTGAGCAAGGAAGTCGTTGTGAAGATTAAATTAGGTAGTGTTGACCCTGGAACCCAGCACACACTAAGTCTTTGATAAACGCCAGTCACTGTAGTTCATTATTTCAGGGCTATTATGGAGTTGGTTGGGGCAAGGACTACTGTGAGGAAGGTTGTAGGAGCGTCCAGAGATGAAGGCATGCAGAGAGATAAGAAAAATGGAGAGGGGGAGGGAGAGGGAGAGGGAGACGGGGGAGAACACTTGATTCTCATTTATTTAAATAGTCACTAGAAAATTCCATTGAGTAAATGTTTAACATAGAAAACATATGTTAAGGTATGTGCGAGAGGGATATTGTGGAAAAAGTTTCCATCCCCTTTTACTCCAAAAGGCCACTGAGGGCCGTCCGTGACCAGCATCGTCTCTTATGCTGAAAAATAAGTGTGCACGACCCAGGGCCATCTGGCGTCCTCTCCATTTCGCTTTCGTTCCCTATTGCCGAAAGCCCTCATTCTTGCCAGCCTATTTCCTTTCCTATTTTCTTTTCTTCAGGGGCTACTGGTCAAGTGGTGACTCAGAGAACTAAGTGTTCCCCTGGGAACTGTTGGCCCTCCGTGGAGAGGCACCGAAAAGACCCCGCATCTTAGGCAGCTTTGCTCGCGGAGTCTGGGCCGAGATGCCCAGCGAGAGCCCTGGCAAAGCCGAGGTTTCTGAGAACCGTTCCCCTCCCTTCCCCTTTGGGCCAGAAAGCCACCTCCTTATAGGCTGAGGGGCAAGAATAAGGGGTTCCCTCTCTTGTTCACCACCTCAGGATTTGTAATCATTACATTCCTGCCAGATTCAGCAATTAGCCCTCCAAGGTTCAAAACCTCACTCCTCCACGACAGCTCTGTGAGGGATGGAAAGTTGTGTGACCTCTTTGTCCTAGGTTCTATCTGAAAAAATGATGGGAACAAAATGTGTTAGTTTGGATAAATGGCAGAGAGCACAGGAGTCGACTCTCAGTAAGCCCTTTACAAAGGTTAGCCCCAAACGGTAGCAGCAGCCAGAGCAGAAGCGGAAGTGGAAGGGGCGTCTGCGTATTCGGAAAAGGTTCATTAGCACTGGCCCCAAGGAAAAGGTCACCGCCGCCAACTGCACTCGTGCATGTGCCGCACACCCCCGACCCACACCCCAAACCCCCTTGGACATCTCGTCTTCACTGGCCCGAGTCGCCAGTAAGGAATGCCGTTTGGGCCCAGGAGCTCTGCAGGCAGGGTAACTTTAATGAGGACAGTGTCCTTGTGGCCAGATATCTTTTCCTGATCCAGGATGAGACGTGACATATCAATGTTTTTAACATGTGAGTGAATACGTTATCGATTTACCTTATTTCAAAGACATCAATGTAGGACAAAGTCATTTAACCCGGACAGGGGTTAAATGTGAGCAAGGAATCTATCAACAAATGATAGATTTTTAAAAATCTTGCTTGTGATGCATACATGTGAAGAGCACCAGTTAGTTATACTCTTAGTCAATAATCAACTCTGATGGTTTGGGGTGGCATTTACCAGTGTGATTATCAAGTGGATTCCCTGGTCTTGGAGAAAACTGAAATGTTTATTTATGTAATCAGAATAATTAGACTGTGATCAAACAAACATTTTTATAAATCAAATCAGAGGAACCTGTTGTCATTACAGTCATGCATGTAAGTAAGGTACCAAAGGGCTCGGCTGCGGCCGGGTCGATCGTGCTGTGGAGTGGTGCCCTAACCTGTAGCAACCGGACGTCGTTTAAAGCAGCCGACTTCTCTGCTTACATAGCACCTTTCACGGTAGAGAGAACTTTCACATAAATTATCTCATTGGATAAGTTTTCTATAGCCTAAACTCACTTGCTGTTTTCCTGCAGTGGGCCCCATCTGAACTATAGGCAACATTACACCATGATAGGATGAAAACTTCCGCCTGCCTTATCATGATCACTACATAGCCAGGTGAGGACAGACTTCTCAAATAATACTCCTTTCCTGTCCTGCGAAGTTCAAACAGAATAAACTTGCTTATAGATTATGAACAAGGAAAGTTCAGGAGATACATTTTACTGAATACATTTAAATATAAGTGTAGTTTCCTAGTCTCTAAATTCCCCTTGAGAATTTTACTTTACAAATGAAATACACATGGTATTTTTATTTGGAATCCAGGGGGATTTCTGTCAGATAATCTCAGAGGGAGACTTAGTTCTCTGCAGAACGTGAGACCTGATGCCGAAATCTAGGCAGTCACCCCAATTTCAAAGAATTTTTTTTCCCATTGATGGGTAACCTTCAATCAGGGCACAGTGCATTCCTTTATATCTACAAGTATTATGTGGCAAGTACTTACCTTTCAGCAAAAGTGTATTTAAATTTATTCAGAAATGCTATTAAAATATCCCGAGACCCTAGGCAACGTCCTGGCATAGCACACATGACAGGGCAAAGCTTCTCAATGCCTTCGCTTAAACATGTCTAAGCTACGGGGTCAAGGCTACACCGCCTGCGTTTGGGGGAGGTGTCTCTTTGGGCTCTGAGTCCACTTTCAATATACTCCCAGCATGAGCTCCATTTATGTTAAATCGATACTCTGTCGCACTGAACCAGAAGACCAAATACGGCGGATCAAGTTTATCACTGGATGCATGTAGAATAAATTTAAAAATCATTACAAACATAACCTACTAGCTTTGTCTCCATGGCAATCTTAATTCTGTGTGTGTTACCACAGGTTATTTGGAGGCAACAGAAACGTCCGCGTATATGCCCGTGGGTGAGGAGGGTACAGATGAAGATACTACTATTTTAAGTACAATTGCTGCAATGACGACGGAAACGTTAACTGGAAATACGAGTTCAATCCTCATTGAGGAGGAAGATAGTCAGCTAGAGTTTATATTAATGGTGTTGATCCCGTCGATATTACTGGCCCTCCTACTCTTATCAGTGGTACTTATTGTAATAAATTATAAGAGGAAAAAAACTAAACAAGGTAAATATTTTGCGTGTTCCCAAGTCCAGACAATTGCTTCATGTGTTAATGAACAATCAATAAAACAAAATACTTTTCGCTTCTCCACAGTGCCTTCTAGCCAAGGATCTCAGAGTGTTTTACAGACATGTGAGTATTATCCTAACACCCGCCCAGAACTGGAGGTGGGGTAAGAGAAGGAACTGAGAGGTTTTAAAGTTAAGCAATAAGGACTATATAAGATATTAAGTCATGAATGACATATTTTCATGAAGTTTTTCAGAGTTTAAAAATGCTATATTCCTTTCTTTTCTTTTCTTTTCTTTTTTTTAAAAAAGAGAATGTTTCAGCTTAAATTGAAATTTAATATACAAAGCTACTAGCTCTATACCTAATCCAGAGGAGGACCCTGTACTATCTTGGCCAATAGGTCAATGTAACATGTCCTTACTTTTGGAGGTGTGGGAAAGGGGTGCAGAGCTTCCACACCCTCTCCAAGTGCACTACTCTCCCCATGGTGATGACATGGTGATGACATCATGGTGATGACAAGGCTGGGGCCAGACAGGGGGCAGGGATGACAAGGCTGGGGACCTTGGGGTCATTCCACAAGAAGAGGATTCTTCTATCTATATTTCTGTCACGGATATTGTTTCTTCCCTGGCCACATCCCAGTTTGGCCTTGAAAAGGCCTGGATGAAGAAGCGTTGTTCTTGTTTCCATTAAAGCTGTGCTAACTTTGATAAACAAATTCCCAAATTGCTAAAAATTACAATCATCAGCCTGAAACCGATCTCATAGAAAACTCCTTAGGTCAGAGATTCACTCTGAGAGTATTCACTTCCACTTCTACGAGCATCAAACACCAGGTTTTAGGGGAGTTCTAGATCCAAAACAGACTTGGGTACTTTGGGCTTGTTTTGGTAAAAATGACTCCAATTAAAGTTTTAAGTTGAAGCCCTTAATCATTCCAAAAATCACTCAAGGGATGAGAATTTCTCTAATAAGATACATATTTATATATTCATACAGAACGCACTGTCTGTTCCTCAGGTCTGTCAACAGGGTACCTCTGGCTTTGAAATCATGCCCTCGCATGCAGGCTTTGCTCATTGTCCTTAGGCCAGGAGAGCCTTTAAGGGCTCAGCAGGAACTTTAAATGGTCATTTTCCATTACGCCCTCGGGTACAGCAAATGTGAGCAGAGAAGATGCCTGGAAGTGCATTATCTTTCATGACACGGGCTGATCTATTAGATTCCAAGAAAGTAGGAAAGACGTGTTTCTCTACTGCTTAACATTTCAGGGTTACCTAATCACAGGAGGTCATGTAGGAGATCCTCCGTAAGCTAAAGAAAAAGAAAAAGCAGACAGAGCTACCCCAGTTATTTTTCAAGTTAGGGGAAGAGAATTTCCTGCTCAAACCATAACCCCACAGGTGGCCTTACCTAATGGGGTCCTGGGGTTGGGGGGAGTTTGGGGGTATCCGATAGTCAAATGGTCATGCTTTTAGGCTCTAAATCCAGAAAGAGATTTTTCGTTAAACTTTATCGTAGGAACCTCAAAGTTCAAAAGCCATTCGCAAGTGAGAACTAGCCTCACTCTTGGATGTGACCCATGCGTCCTATACTGCAGCCATACTTGAAGCATTTGCTGTTCCTGGAGCGTGGCTTGTACTTTCGTGATGCCTCCATGCCCAGCTGCTGCCGTTTCTTCTGCCTGGGATTTCCTTCTTGTCTGTTTGGCACACCGCAACCCCATTCTTCAATGCCCGGTTCTAAAGCTTTTATGAAGCCTTGAGTAATCACTGCCAGACACAATTAATCGCCACCTCGTCTGTGCTCTCATAGACCGTGGTCATACTTATTGGGCACAGCATTTATGCTGGCATAGGTCAGTGACTTGCCTTTTTTTTTCTTTTGGTCTCTCTTAACTACATTATGTTCTCTTTAAGGTTCAAGAGAACCAGGAACTTGTCTTACTTATCTTGTTTAACAGTGCGGCATGGCGTTCAGAGTACAGACTCTGGAACCACACTGCCTAATTGGCTTTTGCACTTCCTAGTGCCGTCACCTCTCCATCAGTTTCCTCAGCTGTAAAATGGGCAAATTCAAAACTTATCTCATGGCGTTGTGAGAATTAAATGGATTCACGTGTGGAAATCATTTAGAAGAAACGGTACCTGGCTTAGCTCGCATTAGCTTGTTGTTGTTATCCCTTTGACTCGGCACAGTGCCCAACACGTAGATTAGCTGCTCAGTAAATGCTCGTTGAATCAATGAGTTAAACAGTGTTAGAACTCTTTTTAAAAGGCACCTATTCTGAGCTTAAAAACAAATTTCCCATTATCGTTAATGCAAATTGGCACATTCTTTTTAGTTTAAACATGCCTCGCTTTACAAAAACACAATGTGGAAAACTTAAAATTTAAAAGCAACTGTTATCACAAAAGTTTTTGATAAAGAGCTTTTTTCGAGTTTTTTCTTTTACTAGCCACTCCTCTAATACAGACACAGGTGGTAAACTGCTTAACACTTAACACATACATCTCCTCAGACAAACTGGATACGAAAAGGTGAATGACTGCTCTCCACTGAAGTCCACCCATTCACATTTAACATTATAATCCAAGTCAATCAAAGGAGAATATTTAAATCAACGAAACTTGATTTAAATACATTTTTTTGCAGGAAAAATAAAGCTGTCATACTGGGTCAGCCTTGAGCTTGGAACGTTCCCAAAGGGCTGTTTTGTGAGAAGGCACAGATGATGTCCCCTTAGAGTTAAGAAGAGACACATTTTCTCCTTCCCCACATCCATAGACCCTGGTATATTGTTCTACACCAGAAAACAAGTCTTTAATTTCAACAGGGGAGGACTTGGCCAACATTTTTAGGAAGAATGCTTCGCCCAGTTGGAAGTTACCTTCTGGCTTTGGGCCCGTTCTTTTCACGACCAGGAAAAGAGAAGAGCCACAGCTTGTTCTCCGGTCATTCTTCCTACACCTCCAGGCATTAAATTTGCAGTTGTCATTATTTAACATTTATTAGTGTCTTGACGTGCCGTGTCTCTCTGAAAGAGCTCCAGGGAAAACAGCGGGCAGTAAACCATCACTATAAACAGGCTACATGACACCTGGCTCTGCTCAGTCAATCTCCAAAAAGAGAGACTCTGTCTCTTGCTCTCTGTTCAGCATGGAAACAAGATAAGCAAACCAGTGCCCTGCTGGGGTCCTGTCCCCATCCTTCCGCCCCAGCAATCCCACCATCGAGTACACAGAGGGCACGGGCATTGTCAGGCTAAAGGCTGAAAGAGGAGGACAAAGTGGGTGGGAGAATATGAAATGGAAGGACGGACGGTGGGAGGGAAAATGAAGGTGCAGGCGGGGGGCTGTGTGAGAGCTGCATTTGCCTCCCGGTTGCAAGGGAGTAGGTGGCTATTAACAAAGAGATATAGGCCAGGTGGAGTGGAGCGGGCAGGGCCTGATTGCTGAGGACAAGTAATTGGTCTCCCTCCTGGTTTAATGCTCTGGTCTGGTGCGCTCTCCCAGATGTTTTTCTGTTGCCATGGTGGCTGGGGCAGGGGTAATGGTCTTGGATCAGGGGAGATGAGGCCACAGAAGGCTTTTTGCTCTGTTTGAATACTGATTACAGGAGCTTCACATTTGGTGGATCTGGAGCACCTTCTGTAATGAGGTTTTAAACTTTTCCTTCCTCTGCGTACAGGACTAGCTTTTGCTCACTGTGAAGCCTGCAGGTGCTCAGATTATAAATATAAATCCATGCCCTCGACAGTGAGCTGTGGGGACACTTGCTCCCAGAGAAATTAGCCGAGGAAAGTAGGGATCATTAAGCAGGGAAAGAGGGAGAGGGAGAAGGAGGGAGTGACAAAATAGGGGAATTTTTATGGGTCACCTGCGGGAGAGGGTCAGTTGTGTAGGGGCTTTATTTATAGTAAAAATCTGTTAAGGAAATAGCATGTAAATTTTAGATGAAAAATGTATATATATATGTGTGTGTGTGTGTATATGTGTGTATATATATATACACACATATACACACACACACACATATATATATGTATATAATATAAGATGCAAATACCCCCCTTTCAAAGATTCTGAGGAGTCAGGCATCTGCAGGAAGCTTTAGATTCCTATTCGGGGGCCGGAGGACATAACCCGCACCCCCTCGAAGGTAAGCAGTGGTGGCACGAAACTTGCATCTGTGCCCAGATTTCCTAGACTAGCAATGCCGGTCAAGCTTGCCAACCCACAAGAAATCACAACAGCTCCAGGCTGCTGCCAGGAGCTCAGCTCCAGGTGCCTGCTGGTTCTGTTCCCTCGCTGGGGACCTGCATTACTGTAGGCCAGAGAAAAGGAGGCCTCTGATTGCCAAGATTCAGAAACATCAAACCGTTTGGTGCATCTCTACAAAGTGGTTTGCTTCCTAATGGTTTTTACATCATAAAAGGTGCAGGGAGCCTGTGCTATCCACTTGCTTGACATCATTGACTCATTTCTCTGGGTGCATTGATCCCCCTGCCAAACACAACAGAGTTCAGGAGCCGGGGCATTGGGCTCTAATTCTTGCCACGTGCTCATTGAGAGTCTGATTTGCATTAGAGCCATTTTGCTGACTGTTATCTGACTCTCACCTTCACCAATAGCAGCAAAAAGCAGGCTTGGAAGTTTCACTATTATGATAATGCTAAATCCAAATCGCTGGCCGTGAATTTAACCCCAATGCTGGACAATCCAGATTAAGATCTATTCATTTATTCAGTAAATATTTACCATGTGTTTATCAGGCTCTGTGCTAGATAGAAGGGAAGTGAGGAACGCCTGACAAACAAGACAGACATGACCCCTGAGCTTGCGGAGCTGTGGTCTACTGGGAGGGACAGACAAAAAGAATTAAATAGATGAATTGATCAGTGACAAATTGTGGCAAATACTATGAAGGAAGCAAGCAAAGTGGTGAGCTGGAGGACAAAGGAAAGACGAGCCCCACTTTGGAGAGAGGAGGTAGGAGAGGCCTCTCTGAGAACAGAAGGTGTGAAGGGTGCAGTCATGCAATGAGCAGGTGCGAGGAATGTTCTAAGGGGAGCCCTGGATGGAGTGCCCCACATCCTTCTCCTAGACAAAGGGGCAGTGACAGTGTTCGGCCTGGTGTGTCACAAGGAGATGAAACAGCAGTGCTTCAAACTGGTACATTTTGGGTCAGGGGGCAAGGAGCAAGCCCTCTTGTGTGGCCCTTTTTTCCTTTCCCTTACCACTGTCTTTCTCTTTGTGTGGAAAAAACAGAGAGGGATGAACATCTGATCTGAGGTGAGTGATCTCAGAGCACCATCATATGTATAAGAAAACAGAATCACGTGGATTGCGACCTCATTTCAATATGGCAACTGGCACTTGTTTGACTTAAAGGTTAATTGTTGCTCCTTTAAAAACACAATTTACTGAAAGCCCCTTCGTTCTCTTTGTAAAGCAGATTTCAGCTGTGTTGAGATAAAAAGTTGTTACTGACAAACAAAGCTAACATGACCTTTATATTCATGCTCTTTTAGATGAACTGGGAAGCGACAACCTGAAAGTGTAAGTCGTCCGTCTCCCTCCAGTCCTGTGCGGTATGGAACTCGGATGCTAGGGAAAGGAGCAGATTAGAGGGCCGTCTGCCTTCCCCAGAGTTTTTGTTCCGAAGCCCCGCACGGGGACCTTTTGCTTCCTGGGCCCCAGGAGACAGCCCCTTGCTGTCTAGGAAATGATGTTTCAGTGCCCAAACCTTAATCCAGGGGGTGGATCCGGGCTGAGGACAGGGGCCTCTGTTCAGAAAAGAATCTTTTTCTGACGCTACCAATTCCAAATGCACAGTAGTTCGATATCCTGGGTGTCGTTCAAGGACATCAGCCCCTTTATTCGGATTAACAATTTTATCACCAGGGAAGATATGTTTGCTGCTATTAAGGGAGGGGAGCCCTGGTAGAGGTGAATGAAGGGGAGAGAAAAGGAAGTTGGGGCAGGAGTGTAGGGGGTGGGGTGGGGAGGCGTGGAGGGATGAGGCCGGCCGCCAAGAGGAAGGAAGGGAGGGAGAGAGGAAGAAAAATAGAAGATTCACTTCAGAAGAATGTTCTAGGGCAAGGCCCACCTCCTCCTCCTCCTCCTTGCCCTCCCCCTCAACAGCCTTACTCCTTAGGTACTTTGCTCACTTCCTCTACAAGGTATAAGGCCTACGTGGCCATCAGAGCTGGCGGTCCCCTTCCCCCAACCTTTCTTCCATTAACCAGGGGCTTCTCTCCACTTAACTGTGTGCTCTAAGCCCCCAAACCCTGGCAAGGGAGGGGCTGTGGATTTCATTAGAAAGCAATAGCTCCATTCCTCCAAGACAGGACGCCTGGGAACAGAAGGCAGAGGTGATCCGATCCCGTTGACTGGCGGCCTCTTTACTGAGGCACTGATCAAAAACCCCAAAGAAAGGGAAGTGAAATTAAGCAAGGCCACAGTGCTAAATGTGGCCACTCCTCTGCTTTGCACCTTTGGGGCAGCTGAAGCTCCTGGGTTCCCTTTCAGCCCACACGCTGCTCTATGAGCCTTTGCCCTCCACTCTTGGATCAGTGATAGATGAAGCTTTGTTAGTTTTAACCTTTCTTCCTATTAGAGTTTAATACACTTGAATAGGGTGCATGTTTAATCTACCTGGAGTATAAGACAGTGAATCAAGTTCATCTTCCTCACAGCCAACATTCTAGGCTTTCCCAAAATGAAATTCAGCGCACTACACTTTTTTTTTTTTCCTTTCAACAAATTTTTTGTTCTCTTTTAGCCCTATTTTTGAGGAAGACACACCCTCTGTTATGGAAATAGAAATGGAAGAGCTCGATAAATGGATGAACAGCATGAATAGAAATGGTATGTGGTAGCTTTGTTTTTTTCCATCCCCTCCAGTAAGAGGAGGCTGAACAGTTTTGTTGTAAATGGCCGCCCCTGAGTCCTGGAGTGTGGCAGTGTGAGCCCAACCCGCATTAGAGTTGACGCGAGCAGGTAATACACTTGAGGCTGACCACCCTTAAATAATCAGTTTAATTATTGCATCATGGCCACTTGTTTTTATTTTGGTACAGATTTTTCAAATGTTTTTTTTCAAGAAGAAAATGGGCTTTATTCAAGCGAGGAAACCACTGATTCCAAATTATTTGGAAAAAGTTAATATCTGGCATTACCTTATATTTAGAGATCTATGATTTTAATCTGTGTATGGTTATAAAATTTTATCAAATAAGGTTGTTGACATAGATTGGTGCTGTCCAATACAATAGACACTAGTCATCTGTGGCTATTTAAATTAAAATTTAAATAAATAAAATTAAAAAATTTTTCCCTCAGTCACTCTAGTCACATTTTGAGTGCTCAGTAGCCATTTGTGGTTAGTGGCTACTATATTATATAGCACAAATTTAGAATATTTCCATCATTGTAGAGAGATCTATTGGACAGCACTAATATTGCTAGTGATATAGATATTCCCATATAATTTAATTTCAAATCGATATCTAGCAGTAATTGTAGTATATGTTCCTTACTTTTCATTAAATCAATATTTGGACTAAAAATGACAACAGCTGTTTTCTTTCTTTTAAAAATTCCTTTAAAATTAATAAATTATTTTGATGCTCAGATTAAGCTAATAAAATCTATTATTTTTATTATCTTATCCTTTGTATTTTTAACATTTAGCTAAAAAAAAACACCCTGAGGTCTGTTACATTCAACAATCTACAATGGAGTTCTTAAATTCAAAGATTTGTTGTTAGAATTATTGTATCAGAGGCTTATCAACATGAGTTTTCCAAAAGATTAGAGCCATTCAACAAAATTGTACAATTTTGAACAGTTTTTCATAGAATATTGGGGGATGTTTGGCTCTGAAAAGCATTTGAGGATAGGAGCGGGTCATTGAGATAATTCTTAAAGTAGGTTAATTTTATTGTTTTTAGTTTATAAAAGTAATATACATACACAGTAATTTTGGAAAATTTAAAAAAAAGTAGAAATAAAAAAATTTCTCCACCCAAAGACAACCTCTCTTAATATTTTGGTGTATTTCCTTTTGTTCCTGAGATCATTTTAATAAAAAAATCATGATCTTATTATACTCACTAAAACCATAAAGCTGAAAAAAGGCATTTCTATTTGACAACTAAAGCAGAGTTATTTTGACACATAGCTGTGGTGTAATAGGAGAGAACTCTGATGACCTCGAGAAGGTGAGTTGCTCCCCGCCATACCTGCTTCTTTTCCATCTTGCATCCTGACTTAACTCATTCTGCAGGCACATCAGGACCTCAGGCGAAGCCATTTTATTCCACCGTCCATCCTGAAACATGCAGATTCTAGCTTTTGGAGCCACAGGGGTGGCTTCAGGGACTACATAACTAAGCAATGATGAATTGTGCCCTTTTTCAACAGGGCCAGAAGCACATTGAAATCTTGTATCTGTGTTATTAGTGCTTTTTCCATTTTAAAAGCCTTGCCACCATTAATATTTTAACCTCTGGAACTGCCTGGTGAGGCCATTTCTGCACAAGTAGCCATACAGATCAGAGAAATGTGATGCTCAACTGTATGAATTTTGTGGCTAGGAAACAGAATTTCAGTGACTAATAATGAGTTTACTTTTATTGTGTCCTAGCCGACGGTGAATGTTTACCTACTTTAAAAGAAGAAAAAGAATCAAACCACAGCCCAAGGTACTTCTAATTTCTACCATAGATTATATGTATATGGGGGGGGGGAAGAGATTGGAGACCACAGTAGAGCACTTTTGCTCACCTTCTCTGTGCTTATAAATTTTATGTGACAATTTATATGGGTGTATATATGTGTAGTGTAGAGAAAAGGAAGTATGAGTTATAGAAAATAGGTACAAAGTAAATATCATAGTGACTCTTTATCTTTAGAAATAAATCAGTATTTCTGAATACTGATTTATTGTCCTTCTGAAGAGATACTGTTAAGTCAGCTTCTGTTTTAGTCATAAACCTTTCTGATCATAACAAACTGTAGGTTTGTTTATCTTGCATGAGTAGATGTTTGGTAAAGAAAATGGATGGAGGTGACAGTCTCAAAGCGGGTAGCTGTAAACAAGAATGAGTAAAATGAATATATTTTTTTAAAAAAAGAAAGAAGACCCTCTCTGGATGGGATTGCTATGAGAAAAATTAAAAATTAAATGAGAATTAAAAAATAAAAAATAAAAAAAATTAATTCTACCACTAGGTGGCTCTGCTTGATAGAAAATTTTGGTGCATGGAGCTTGGGTATCTTTTAGTATTCCACGATCTCATTT